>NC_056725.1:1497057864-1497150364 GCF_019279795.1 Protopterus annectens | reverse complement strand
ACTACTCTGTCACATAAATAATCAGTAACACATTGACAATGAAAACAACATCCATGTATGTAATGACTCCTGGAGGTATGCATAATTTAATGAAAAGATTAATAATTTAATCTAACTCTAACCATATAACAGAAATTAGAAGTAAAGGGATTAATGAATGAAAAACAAATATTGAAGGTACATTACCTGAGTTGGCAGCTTATTTTAATAGTTTAAATAGACTTAACTGCAAATTTCAAATAAATCTGATATTAACATTTTTTTCAAACTTTGAAAATTAATAAACTTTCTGAACAGAATAAATCTAAACTTACTAAACTAATTTCTACACAAGAAGTAAGTCAGAAAATTAAAGAACTTAGAATTAATGAATGGATTAATCCCTGAAATGTATAACTTATTTTCTTTAACATTATTATGTCTTTTTCATGAAGTTTTATTAGAAGTTAAAAACATACTCATTTACATCTACATCTTGGAAATATTTCATTGTTATTCCAATATTAAAAAAGTACAAAGGATCCCACAGATTATATATACTATGACATATGTCTTTCTTAAATATTGATTATAAAAAAGCCATGTCCTATTAACAAATATCTTGAAATCTTTTATTCCATCTCCCATTGATTCAGATAAGATGGGTTTTATCCTTAAAAGACAAACCCAAGATAGCATTTAAAAAATTAACATTAACTGACTTATTTATTTATTTATTTACTTATTTATTTATTCACATTTAATTACTGGGAAAATCCAACTGTGGAGGAGCCCATTTCCATTGGAGGCCCAGGAAGAAAAGCTCCAAAGTATCACAACACATTTTAAGCACACTCATTTTACTGTCTTTACAAATAATTAAAAAAAAAAAACAAAAACAAAATACAGTTTAAATAATTATATTAAATTCAATATAATATGAAAATATTGATTAAAAGCAGACACAAGTTATATGACAATCATGTAATAGAGAACATTTAGCCAGTTCATAGGGAAAGTAAAGAGGTTAGTATGATACAAATTGGAATAGCAATGCAAAATGAGAGGAAAAACAGGCTAATGGCATATTTTACAAGAAACCCGGGGAAAATGTTTGACAGAAGAAAAGAAGTGAGTGAAGAAGGGAAAGCAAGGTGATATAAGGTATGAATAGATATTTGTTCACAGAGTAAGGTGATATATGGTATGAATAGGTATTTGTTCATAGAGTAAGGTGATATATGGTATGAATAGGTATTTGTTCACATTTAGGGATATAGTTTATCCTGGTATTGAGCAAAAACAGAGACATCTTTAGATAGGAAGTCTTTAGAACGGTTTTGTATGTTGGGAGGGAGGATACTGACTTGCTGGATAGCAATAAGTATTTCCAGTCCTTAGCAGCCTGGTACAAGTACAGACAATGCCCAGCAGATTTGATAGGTTTGTGAACAGTTAGGAGTTTTTTGTCACTGTATCATAATGACAAACTAGGTACATAGTTGCCTAGAATGTTGTTTGGTGCTGGACAATTAGATGGGTTCTGGATAATTTTCATAGGTGGCAATAAGTAGTGTATATGTTAGCTGATGGGGTAGTTCTAACCAATTTAGGTTTTTTAGTGCTATACAGTGATGAGGTCTAAACCAGAGTTTTTACTGAAAATTTTTCATCTGTGTTATAGTTTTGTTCAAGTTTTGATTTTTGTGATGCCTGAAGGTTAGTAAAGATGAAAGTGCCATAAAGAAGTGTGGGGTGGAGATAAGTAGTGGCAAGTCTAGCTTTAGTTGCACTTGTGAGAAAGTTTTTCACTCTATAAAACATCCCTATTTTTGATGTTTTCTTATTCAATTTTGTATATGCAGGTCAAATTTAAGATTTTCATCCACTATCATTCCTAATGATTTGCTATGAAAAGTGGCTTCAATGGTTGTATTATCAAGAGAGACAGAGAACTTTAAATTGTGCTTATTTTTTTGAGGTGTGCTATCTTGTCAGATGTGCAAATGAGTGTGGCATCATCTGCATACTGTGTTAGGGAAGCCTGTTGTGTGGATGTGTGGAAGGTGTTGGTGAGAATATTAAAGAGGAGAGAACCTAGAAAAGAGCATTGTGGTACACCTATTGGATAACTAGCTTTTGAACTATAGAAGGGTGGGCTAAGAGAGAGAGAGAGAGAGACCTAATGAGAACTTCTGAAGTAGAGGTTTGCTGTGATAAACTGTGTTGTAACCTTTAAACAGGTCTAGAAATAAGGTATAGATTTGTTTCTGATAGCTCTAACTTTATTGACAGTATCTATATAGGTTTGAAGTGCAATGTTAGTTCTATGAAAAGGACAGAAGCCATGTTGTGTGAGAGATGTGCATTATTCCTGCAGGAGATAGTTTAGGAATTGTTTTTGAATACATTTTTCAAGTATTTTGCAGAGAGTGGGACAATATTGCTATAAGTCTAAAGTTAGTAATGTCTGTTAAATTTCCTCCTTAGTGCACAGGGATAATGTGTGACTTTTTCAGAGAGGGAGAGTATGGGATTCTCGGACCGACATATTTATAAGGATTGAGACAGTGTAGGGAATGGTATTGGTTGCTATTTTATGCATTGACTTCATAAGCTGAAATAGAGCATGGTTTGAGTTTGTTTAAGAGCAGTTTTATATAGGATGTGGGCACAGGTTTGTGGGTGAAAGTGGATGTGGTAGCACATGGCTGCTGAATGACTTAGCAAACAAAAAATAAAAATGTAATAGCCTTCCAAAGAATTGGCATTGAAAAGGCTTCTGACTGTTATAAATGGGCTTATTTGTTTGAGGTATTATAACTACATTACTTTCCTCAAAAATGTATGAATTTAATTAAAAATATTTACTCCAACAAAAATGTTATATAAAATGAAAGTGTTTTTAATCATATTTTTTAGATAAAAAAATTAAATAAGCAACATTATCCTATCTCTACAAAAAGTAAAAATACACAGGAACAGATGATAGGTGCGGTACAAGAAAACTGTAAACTTGAAGTAAAAAACAAGTACCAAACCAACATGGCTAGGCAAAAAACTCTATGTTGAACATAAAAGAAAGTGATAAAAGTAAGCACTTTTGTGATAACACTATCGCTTCTTCAGACTGATAAACAAGTAGAAAGACATGAAGTTAAATAGAAAGCAAGGCCAATCAGCTATCATATGCAAATCTGATAAATTAACTAAAAGGTACACACACACAAGCAATGCAATAATTGTTATAAATACAAGGAAACAGTACAAATAAAATCTTAGTTTAAAATCTTTGTTTAAAAACATTAATGTTTAAGAGGGCATGTTTTCAATAATGGTTTAAGGCTAGAGACTCCATTTAAACTAGGCAGTTTCTCTGCATTCAAGAGCAAGATCCATTTCTGTTCAGCCCTTTCTGTTTTATTATCCTATCTCTCCTTTTTTATTTGCTGTAAGAATTGAAATATTGGCTGTTGCAATTCGATCCAATTCAAATATTCATGACTTGAAATTTGGATGTAATTATTCTTCAAATTTAATGCTATTCACTGATGACATGTTATTAATGTTATCAAATTTGTATAAGTCATTCATATTCTCTGGAAAACCCTTAAGACGTTTGAAAATATATTAGGCCTACATTTTTAACAACAAAAAAACTAAATACATTTTCTTAATTCTACCACATTTAATAGATGTGCTATTTCTCAGTATTTTGTTGAAAAAGGCTATGAATTGATATATTTAAGGGTTACTTTCAGACAATCTTTAGAGGAAATAGGAAATAGTAATTATAAAATAATTCTAGATTAAATAAACAATCTACAATCTTTATGGAATAAATTGCATTAATTAAAAAAAACTTCAATGCATTAAAATGGTTTTATGTAAAATGCTTTACATTGATCAAAGTATTTTTATTTCACCAACTAAATCTCAGATCAAAATATTTAATAATACATTTTTACTGTTCTTAAACCTGCCAAGAAATCATGAATTATCAATAGACATAATTTAAGACATTGGAACAAAGGAGGAATTTACCTACCTAATTTAGAAAATTATATTAATGATGATCAATTAAAGGTAATTTTTCATTGGTTAGATGATTCTTGTAAATTAAAAAGATCTACATAATTCTTTGAATAATTTTAAGAAAACGGCACTTCGTCAAATGGCTATTTCAACTTAAAGCAATTATCTTTTGTTGGTAATATACAATTACGTGCAATGCAACATAACTTTTCTTATCAGCTCTAGATATGTTACCTTAAACTTGAGAAATTTTAAAGCATATATGTTATAACAAAATGATCTCAACTCATTATTCAGTAATACCTTTTGATGTTATAAAAAGACTTGCATGTTTGTTCTAACATTAAAACAGTTTCTGAATGGAGTAATAAAGGCTTTGTGGATTAGTCAAATTGTTTTAAATTGGAACTTGAAAATCTACTTTTGAGATTTAATAAATGATGATAAACAATTAATATTAAATATGTTGTGATTTGCTTCAAAAGTTTCTAGATGTATAACACAAAGGAGTTTGACTAATATACATAAATTATTAATATATTTTGTCAAATTGTTTATGAAAATAAATCTCATACAAGTTTATTTGACATTTATAAACTTAGGAGGATTCAAGAATGCCTACATGATAATTTTACCCTGTCCACATCACGGCATGATGTGCACACCGGTGCAACACATTTCAGATTCAGTAAACTCTGAGCAGTGGCATGCACTCATGCACAAATATAGAATGTTCTGTGACATGCAAATTACTGCATAAGTAGCTGAATGTTATACTAATGAAACAATTCAACAGAGTGGAGTAACTCAACAACCTGTAAAGTAACCATGTAGACTTTGTGTTCATGTTGGCAGTGTATTTGGAAACCTTTAAAATACAGCCACAGGAAGGAGTCTGCAAGGAAGCATGAGCAAGTAAAAGCATATTTTACTGTAAGCATATGTAGTATGTAGCAGATATATGGGCAAACGAATAGCTTCCATGTGTTTGCAACATTGTGCTCCCATGCAGTTTCTTTAATGACATGGCTACTAACCAGTTGTTAGCACGGTGAAGATGCAAATTAGGTAAATACTCATCTGTATTGATGAATCCCAAAAAACAGTAACCCTGTAGGGATGTTCACTCCATGTAGGCACTTCCATGGCGTTTTTGTTTTTAACAGTGAGTGATGACATCATGGGGTGTGTCAGATTGTACTTTTAAACTTGTACAGTTTGGTCTGTGGAGGATGAAGGTGCATATAAGCTATGCACAAATCAGAGGTCATATGTCATCCTCAGAATTTTGTTGTAAATATGTCTTCTCTGTCCTTTTCAAATAATGTTTGCTCATTTTTTAATGTGCATGCACCATTGTGCAATGGAGCAATGAGTGAGTAGCAGTTTTTGCTGAGCTTGGCTTATAAACAGCCCTGTGGTACCATGTGTATGTGTAGGGCTAGACAGCAGATGGTCCTGGGCTCTAGTACAGGATGGGTAAGCTTTCCTTTTTATACTGAATGTTTGCGTGATATCATGGGAATGGAAGAAAGTAATTACAATTTTGCTATGCTTGCTTTATTTTTGCATAACTGCATGGGGATGCATGGGGTGTGCAGAGGTGCACCTAGCATAATGATGAGCAAGCAGCAGGTGTGTGTAATACATGCTAATTACAGTATATGCAGGTGAACTACATTTTCATGAACCAATCAAATGCAGTGCAGCTAGTCTATATGCTATAAAACATCCATGTAACCTCCATTCTTGTTTTTCAAACTACTTTAATATCATTGGAGTACAGACAAGGGAATTTTAACTAACACAATGCTAGGGGCTGTTGCAGCTATTCTACATCTGCATGTGCTAGAGGCAGTAGTCATCACTGCTGGTATTGATGGCAATACGCCTTGACCGAGAAGAAGAAGAGTGTTCAGGCCCAGGGTAACCTAACAGAAACTACATGACCTGGAGATTGTAGAGTACAACAGTCTGGACAGGGAGATCTTACAAGGCCTCTGTGAGCTCTGCTACAGTCAATTCAGAGACAGAACCAATCGAGGTGAACCCATCCCAGTGGAAACTAATGTATGTGTAGTCCTTAGAATATTATCTACAGGTACTTTTCAAAGACCAACTGGGGACATGATGGGTGTGTCACAGGCATTAGCATACAGAATCCTCCAGCAATTCCTGGATTCCATGCTCATGAATGCCAGTGCGCACAAATAATTTCCTCACAGTTCTGAGGAGAGGGCTAGCAATATACAACAGTTCTACCCTGTAACGCAATAGCTTGAAGTACTGGGTGCCATAGATTGCATTCATTTACACAACAAGGCACCACATGGTGAGCAGGGTAGACTTATGTTAACCACAATGGATACCAATCCATCAACTGCCAAGTCATGTGCAATGCCCAGGATATGATCTTGAATTTGTGTGCTTGCAACCCTGGTAGTTATCATGACTCCCATATCTGGCACATATCACAGATGTATCAGATGTTTGCTAAGGGGACATCCCACAGGGCCATTTACTGGGGGATACTGGCTATGCACTGGAACTGGGTCTATATCATATTGTCAAACCACATTTCAGTGAATGCCTCTTCGTTGAACATCTAATAATCAAACAACCTATTCAGCAAATGAACTTTTAAGTGAAAACTTACCTAGGGCTAAGTGACGGTAGTCTCCCTTAGCGATCGTGAGCAAAACCATACAAAAAACATCAACGCAGGTGGGGGGGCTGCACCCCTCACTCCCTCCCTAACTAAATATACTAACTCTGAGATCACACTTCAGTGGGAAAAAGGGCAAATTCCAGATAGTGGCCAGCCATCACCTTGCCTTAGGAATAATTTCTCTGAAAATGTTTGTTTAATGATTAGACATTAGATCTTTAGTTGTTCAATGAAGACGAGTTCACTGAAATGTGATTTGACAATGTAATACAGACCCGCTGGAACCATGGATGATGATACCCATCAGAAGTGCACACTCACTCACAGAAGATTGTCATAAAGAGGCACATGCCTAAACCAGAAGTTGAAGTCACAGTTATGGTTCTTAGGTACATCTGATGGAGCCCTGCAGTATAATCCAGAGATATGTGCACAAGTCTTCACAATATGTGTTATGCTATACAATCTGATCTTGTGGAAACAGTTGCAGCAGGACCAATGCCTAGGTCACCACAAACACAGACATAGAAGGGCTTAGAGGAGGAGCCACCAGCTGCTGTGCCTACAGACAAACATAGGCATTCTCTGTATGCCCTTGCTTTGGCTAAAAGACAAAGAATGGTACATTCGCTGACCACCTAGATGCCTAATACTTTTCTTTCTTCAACTAATACTTTCTTTCAACCTAACACTACCCCTCTAGTGATCTTTTCCTATCTTAACTTTCAACCTATTTCAATATTTACAAAAAAAAAAAGAAAAAGTGTGTGTGTGTGTGTGTGTGTGTGTGTGTGTGTGTGTGTGTGTGTGTGTGTGTGTGTGTGTGTGTGCCTTGTAAGTTACTCTGTTTTTCTCTCTGATATTGTAACTTCCCACAGTTTATTAGACTGTTTCTCATTTTGTTATATTGTACTGTATTGTACTGTAATTTTTGTAAATTCTGTTAATTCTTGTAAAATACTGTGCAATCATAATGTGTTTGTGGAACTTTTCTTCAGGGTCCTCCACTGAAAATGGGCTCCTGTCCCAGTCAGACTTTCCTGGTCAACAAATGTCAATAAATAAATAAATTAAATAAATAATTCCTTTCCCCTACTCGCACATATAGTAAAAATGATGCCAGGCAATTCACACAACCTTAATCATCCCATGTACTGGCTGTATACTCTTGTATGAGACAGGGTCAGCCCTGAACTCAAAATGTGTCCACTGCTGCATTTGCAAGGTATGTTATGAACCTAGAGTATTTTTTGAATGATATTATGGCAAAACCTGATATCTAGTAGTTTAGAACAGTAATTAAGTAAACAGTGCTGTGGATTTGTGCAAAATGTACTTTAACATGTGACAGCAGAGAGGCCTTTACTTTACTCATATGTGTACATTAGTAAGTACTAGGCCTCTAGGGTCAAAAATTCACACAGTCCTACCTCTGACGTATACTGATGCTTACTATGTGACCTTAATTTTAGAAAATGCCCTTGTACTGGAAAATTCGTAAAGAGAGAAGTTAGACAGTACTGAAACTCGTTGCAGTTTCTAACTTCACAACCCTTCCCAAGATCAAACAACAGGCAGGAAGCAGAACAAGGAGAGTAACATGATCATCATATCCTTGTTTGGGCCATAGCAGTAACACCTTTGTTTACCCACAAAAGCATAGGCTATACTTGTTTGTGACATAACAGTACATGAGCTACTCAGCACCACCAAGAACAGTGTACACTTGCTTGTGCCTTAACAGTAACTCAGCAATAGTCCCCTCAAATGAACACAATATGGCTTTTTGTGTCATCCATCCTGGTCTTCACTTACTGGCAAGTGCATATCATATAACTCCCAGTTAAAATCCACACAGATTTTAAGGCCAAGGATATCGAATGCCTTACATACTTGAATGTCTCACAGTACTGATCAGATAACTGACGTACCAAGAAACACAGACAAGTAAGACAAAGTTTTATATTTGAACAGAATCTTAACAGGTTGGGTGATCAGCAAGTGCACTACATCCAAATATAATAAAGAGGGATAAAAGTACAAGTCAGAGCTGAAGATCTCATAGCACTGAACATTCTGATGCATTTGTTTGTGTTAACAATGACTTCAGTTCTTTGCTGCATAACTGACTGTGTGGCAAAGAGGGCTAAGGCATCCATCTTGTTTTCTGAATCTGCAGTGGTGTGAGAGTTCAAATCCTAAACTATGTAGAAATATCTGATATGTAGCATCATTTTGTAGTGTGTATGTCATACCTTGCTTTTGCTCGTCCGTGTATGTTTCCCTTTCCATTTATTTTCCTACTTATCTTTCTTTTTGTATTCCACTGTTTTCACAATGCACCACATAGTGCAAAGAAATGACTTCAGGATTGGCTGTGCTTATGTGGCTTGAGCAAGTATCACATTGATAACACAGGACCACCTAGGAAACAGAGAGGCAGACACAGAAACCAGATACAGTTAATAAATGCTTTTGGCCAGCACAAAAACCTGGCATGGAGTAATTGTCACACCTTAGCAATGCAGCTCACATTTGCACACTGCTTTCCTATGTGCAAACAGCTGTACCTCGCATGAGCATATATTTAGTTAACTATAGCACAACCCTGCTGCCCAATGCACACCTTTCACCTGTTTAGATATTTGTAGAATGTCCTGATTTTGGCATCACAATTTTGCCCTGCCCCTCATAAAAAGTTTGTTTTGGGGCAAATAATGTGAAAATACATAATATTTAAGCCACAAAACAATGACAGAAATTTGAATTTCAAAACTCCTACCTTTAACACAAATCACATTATTGCAAAACATGTTATTTTTTCAACTGTATAAGTCTGTAAAAGCAGTTTGCAAAATGTGTCCCTATGTTTGGTCCTTTTTCAACCTAATATGTATGGCTTTGTCCAGATTTCTTGCTATTAAAAGGCTGAGAGGTATGGCCCAATGTGTTATGGAAATGTATATATGATGCTGTCTGATTTTAGTCCATGTGTTGGCCACACAGCCACAAGCATTACAACCCTGGAGTCTCAGTTTATTTTTTCCACACATATAACAACCATACAGCAAAGTATAATGTATGCATTTATTTATTTATTTTATTTATTTTACATTTGTTGACTGGGATAGTCTAACTGGATATATGTCCATTTTCAGTAGAGGCCCAGAGAGAAAAGCTCCACAAAAACAGATAGTTGCAACTACAGATACAGTACACTTTACAGACTATACAGTTGTTTACATAGCAACTTAGTAATTATGAGAGAGTACAATTTAAAAAAAAAAAAGACAAAACAATAATAGAAGAAAAAAATATTTGGAAGGCAGTGACACATTCCTAAAGTCCAAGCTGGATATACATCACGAAAAAAGTTATTTACAAGGCAATGACAATTCATAAATTCCAAGCTGGGTAAACATCATAATTTCCTAGAATGGTTTGTAAGGATAGAATTTATACAGTCTTAAATAAGCTTAACTGATCAGATTCACAGAGGTGTAAGAAGGAGATGGACTTAATGTAGCAGTAGAGAAATTAGTATTTAGTGCACAGAACATAAGATAACAGGAAGGGGATTCTTATTATGGGTTAGTACATGGGCATAGCCAGTGAGTTGTAAGGTATAATTTGAGTTTCTGTTTGTATATAAACAATACGGCAAAGTATAATTTATAATGTTGTGTGCTACCTCATGGACCACCAGCTGGTGGTGCTCACAGCTTTTCTCTGCTAAACACAGATATCCAGATATGCTCAATAAGGGTTTGTGTGTTGTTACACATCCAGATTTCTAAGCAGCCTTGTGCTATTAGGCTATTAGCTTCATATGACACTATGACCTTATGGGCCTATGCAGGCCTCCCAAGCTGTTGTTCCTCACATGGCCTGTTGATGTCATCTACTATAAGTTCACCTGTATTCCTGTATAAGCTGGACTTGTTCTATGGCACATGCATTAAGTACTGTGTTCAGTAGTCCATGCACTTAGATAGGTGGAGGTTCTGTTCTCACTTCAGGTGACTGTGTGTGTGTGTGTGTGTGTGTGTGTGTGTGTGTGTGTGTGTGTGTGTGTGTGTGTGTGTGTGTGTGTGTGTGTGAGTCAGCTGTAACTTGATATTACAGAGAGTGTTTTACACCAGCAGGTGGAACACTGTTAATTCTCCTTAATAGAGACTGCTGATGTCATTAGCTATAAAGTGTTGTCTAACACACTCCATGTCAACCTTGTACTGTGTCACTTGTGTAATGTACAGGTAAGGGTTCTATTCTCACTGCAGTCAACACGTGTGTGTTCGTGTGTGTGTGTGTGTGTGTGTGTGTGTGTGTGTGTGTGTGTGTGTGTGTGTGTGTGTGTGTGTGTGTGTGTGTGTGTGTGTGTGCGCGTGTGTGTGAGTCAGCTGTAACTTGCTATTACAGAGAGCATTTCAAACCTGTAGGTGGGACACTGTTATATTCTCCTCAACAGACACTGCTGATGTCATCTGCTATAAAGGGTTGTCAGACACAATGCAAGTCAGGCTTGTGCTGTGGCACGTGTGTTACATTCAGTGACCTGTAGTCTGTTTACTTAGGTAGAGGTTCTGTTCTCACTGCAGCCAACTGTGTGTGTGTGTGTGTGTGTGCGTGTGTGTGTGTGTGTGTGTGTGTGTGTGTGTATGTGTGAGAGTCATCTGTAACGTGATATTTCAGACAGCATTTTACACCAGCAGGTGCTATTTCCATATGCTCAGCAGACAATGTGGATGTCATATGCTGCATCAGAGTACTGTATATGCATGCATCTCATTAAGGCATGATCAGCCAGTGGCCTAGATGTCAGGCAGACATCACATCATGTGATACAAGACAAAGTGACATGTTTTAATCTGTACACATACATAATGGCATGGTTTGTAGGCTCTGTGTTAGCTTAATGAGAAAGACCTGTGGGTTGTCCTGCAGATACATGTTTCTGGTGAGCTACATGCAACAGAGAACATGATGCTGTAATTGTTCTGATGAGATTACATTACAGTGTTGTCATGCAATCCAGAGATCTGAATTGGATTGCCTGATTTATGATGTACACTATAGGTTTGTACTGGATCATCATTAAAGAGGACAGTTAGAAAGTAATGAGACACATTGCAGTTGTTCACTTCACAACCCTTACAAGGGGAATCCACTATAATGTAGTGAAATGATGATGATATCCATTGTACAACTTGGCAAGGCAAATATAATTCATAGGTAAAATTAGAATTTAAAAACACAAATGTAGATATACTAAGGCATAATTTAAATAAGCACCCAGTGCATCAGACACAAAGCTTTAGTTTCTGTGAATCGAAAAGAGAGAAATCAAGGACATGGCACAGTTATCATCACTTGCAAAAGGTGTTTTGGGGAGGGGGCAGGAGGTATAGGCTAACAACAAAGGTTGTTGTGTGTGTGTGTGTGTGTGTGTGTGTGTGTGTGTGTGTGTGTGTGTGTGTGTGTGTGTGTGTGTGTCTGTAGGGGTCCTCCATGTGAAAGTGGTCTATGACAGTGTGTGAAAACACAGCCAAGATCAGTGCTAGCTCTACATCTTGGTATGTTGGACAGGTGAGAGCTGTGCATGGTAGAATTGTCAGTTAATTGTTGTCATGCCGACCATGAGACCTAGCTCTGCCAAGAGATGCACTGGCACCTCCAAGCCCAATGTTAGATGCAGTGCTGCTACTTGACTGTGACTGTTGTCTGCTGGACATGCTCCCTTCATGGGAACACCCAGGGTCATGATCCCCATGGCCTGTCAAGTCTCAGTGTGGACAGCATACTCCCTGATGGTGCAGGGGAAGTACTGTCACTATGGGAGCATGATAAGGCATGGCCATGTTGGCAGGTAGAAGACGGTGTGGCTGACCTATGCCCATGTGGACAATGTCTCCCACCCAGCAGATGCACCATCACAGACACTGCACAGTCCATGATATAAACCCCTCATTCCATCACAGACACTCCATGTTCCAATGTGTCTTTCAGCCAATCCATTGAAATGGCTACATGGTGGAGACAGTCACTGATGTCAGACTGCACCACATATAGAACCCTGAGCATTTGTCTGAAGCACCTTTCAGAATGTGTTTTCGTGACAGCCATAAACATCTATTCTGTGACACAGGAAGAGACACCTGTACCAGGTGGAGGGGAGACATGAGGCCTCCCCAAGCACCCCCAATCAACCCTCTTGCATGACACTTTGCCATCACTTTGGCTATGGACAGATTCAACAGGCACTAAAGCCACAGTAGCCACACTCCCCTGATCAATGTTATCATCCTCAACCTGCCCAATATCTCTGGCCTCAGTGGACTGGGTAGGTGTAGGCCTACTGGCTCTGTCCAGGGAGTTGCTGGATGCTAACCTCTGTGCCAGATTCAACATTGGCATCTCCCCAACTGTACCTCAGTTTGGCGACCATCATCATCAGTGTCTGTAGAGGCACTGACATCAGCTGTCAGAGTACCCACACTCCCACTGTCAAGCTCACCAGTGATTAAAAGGGAGAAACACAGGAATACATTAATATCTCCACTACTATGCTGTGCTATATGCTAAAATAACACAATGCTCTCACTATTACAGACAGTACAGTAATACATACAACAGGCCTGAGTGGACACATTATAAGGTATCTTGAAATTTATCTACAGTTCTGACATAAAAGTATTAGGCTTACCATCTGTAAGAGGCCTGCATCCCTGTATTCCTGATGGTCCTGAAATAAGTAAAGGAAGAGGTAATGGCAACAGCATTACATTCAACAGTAAACAGGGATTAATACATTTACACCTCTGTATCTGCAGTACCTCAAATGTCAATGAGAATGTGGCTAACAACTTCAAACTATAGCAATCCTAAATCCACCTACCCCAACAAACACACAGACATATAGATTACTGAAATTAGTGCACTATGCCACAGCATTTTAATTATCATCTAATGAAACATACCTGTAAGCTCCTCTTGTGATACAAGAGTTGCGCCGACATCCAAAACATAATGTGACATGGATTGCTGAGAACTCTCCTGGGTTGCAGGCTTCACCAAGAATTCCTCTGTGGCAGTGAGAGGGGTTTCTGCAACAGGAACTCCCCCTGTGACTTGATCGCATGCCACTGCAGCTGCAGCAGTTGCCATGTCTGTTGGTCTGTGCTGCACCTGCTCATATATGCCATTGTGTCGCCAATGGTCGGTGTTAATGTTGGCCACTAATTCATCCCAGAGGGCTGTACACTCAACCATTTTGACCCGCTGCCTGGACAGCAGCACAGCAGTATGTTGACTTAAGGCATCAATTATCAGATTTTTCTCTGCATTTGTAAATGGGGATCTATGATGAGCAGACATACTGTGCCCTACAAGACAAAAGAATGATAATACATGAGGATCACATAACTACAAATTAACTGTTTACTGTTAAAGCAGTAAAGGAAAGCTGTCAGTGTTCCCCTGTGGATAAACATTAAATAGTATGCATATTTCTAAAAACAACAAGATGTAGGATACAAAACAAGGAAACTAACAAGCAAAATATATCCTTGTTTGTGCCATAGCTGTAAGTAAAATATGCTCACCCACCCAAAATAGCAGTCCAGTCTAGTTAGTGCCCTAGCACTAACTCATCTTTGTTCCCCCCAAACAAAATGACAGGCTAAAGACCCACTGTGCTAGGAAAACATCTTTGAGATGCTAAAAGTGCTATCAAAGGACCTGTCCATGTAACGTGTACATATTTATAACACAACATTCCCATTTCAGGTATTCTCAGCGCTGTGTACCTGTGAAATGGCTTGACAATCAAGGACTTCATCATCATCATTAGACTTCTAAGTAATGCATACAGATTTAAGTGTTAACGCCATTACTTCACATTTATTATTAACTACATTCCAGCATATGCATTATGTAGGTAACAAAATGGGAACATACCTGCTGGAGTGCAATACTCTTCTGTAGAGAAATACTCTGAGAGATACGGTAGTATTAGTGGGTTGAATAATGTACTAACTCTCCTCAGCATCAGTTTTGCTAGCTACACATTTGCCTTTTTATAATTTAGTACGTTATTAATGGATTGAATCTGTCCTAGTCTATGCTCCAGAGATGCTAATTACTGCATATTCAGGTGAACTGCATGGTAATCAACCAATCTTGTGAGACTATTTAAAAAGATATAAAGCATCCATGCAGACTCGATGCTGGTTTTTCCTAGGAATTTCACAAAGTGTGGAGTACAGACACATTATTTACAAGGTAAGTCCTGAACATGTACTGTAATGTACAATACTATTATGTCACACACTTATATTTCATCATGTGGTACAGTAAGCAGGTAAAAGGTGGGAGATGTGTACAGAAAGCCAGGTAACATGTGACAGCAGATTTATTTCACTTGTATGCCTCTATTAGAAAAGTAATAGCCTTCAGCCATGCAAGATTCACACATTTATAACTCTCCAAAGTATTGGTGATCAATGCATGGCCTCAGTTTAGCATCACATGTTTGTAATGGAATATCTTTAGATAGAGATGTTGTACCATAACATGACCTCAGGTTGGTCCAGCCCTCATATTAACAATGTACCCTTGCATGTGCCTTAACAGGAATTCACCTTTCCTCCTACCACCAAAAGAGCAGTGTATGGTTGTTTGTGCCATCCAATCTGACCTTCATTTGCTGATAACTGCATATCATACTATTCCCAGTTAACATACACACACAGTATAAGGTAAATGAGGTAAACTGTCTTTCACACTGCATATCTCTGAATACTGGTCAGATAACTGCTGAATGGCCAATCAACAGATATTGGTATAATGTCAAGCAATAGTCCCAACAAGTTATGCGATCACTAAGTGCAGTACATCCAAATCTTTCATATAATACATGTATAAATAACAGATGATGGTTTGATATCAGTTAAAATACATTGTGGAAGATTGCTGTGTGATGGATAACTTAAAGTTGTTTGCTGCCAAGCTGTTTGTGTGGCCAAAAGGGATAAGTCACCATCCTGTTTTCTGAAGGTCCATTGGAGTGAGATTGGAAAGTCAGACCTCTGCAGACATACCTTCTGTGCAGCAACAAACTGCATTTCCTCTTTTTTTCTTTTGCCTTCCATCTTATTTTAGTGGGTGAAGGGGAGTGAATTGTGGGGGTGCATTGTTTGTACAATGGCCCACTAAACACAAACAGGTTTGGCTATGCTAAGCAGTTTTGTGTGTAGAGCAGCATTGCACAAAATGAATAGCTGGAAGAGCCAGGTAGCAGACAGGACTCAGACAGCCAAAAATAGAAACCAGATGCTTTCTAGTAATGTTAATTGTGCATTGCAGAAACCCACTAAGCACCATGGCTTTGTGGTTAACAGCAAGAACTTAACAATGAATACTAACTTAGGGTGGTGTTATGTAACTTATTCTGTGGTAGCAGGTGTTAAGTCTAAGTCTGAAGTCTAGATGGTCCTGGGTTGGAGTATAATGTGTGCAGTTTTTGTTTTACTGTTGTGACATTGCAATTGTATTTGTATTTAGCAATGAACTGTCACATAGAGAAAGGATTTCCTAACTTTCATGTGGCAATAGCTGTCAGTGCAGGAGTAAATTCCATATGGTCCAGAACAGTGTATGTTATTCAGTTTTAATGTTGTATTAATTCACATTATAGTCACTCTCACTTACAGCAGGTGACCTAGTACAGCTTATATAATATTTATACACCTTGGGACTGATACAGTAATAATGTGTCAGTTATGCAATTATTTATTAATCTATGTCTTGTCTAGTTAATAGCAAAAGTATAAGTGTGGTTAAAATGTGTACTGTGTTCAGGCAAGTATATTCCTGCTATGTGGCTTGGCATGCCCTTCTCATTGGACCAACGCAGTCACAAAATCCCTGTATCTCAAATAGCATAGAAATGGCATTAGTTACTAAACTTCTGTATCCCTAACCATCGTGCAGACACATTGTTCCCTTTGCACCATGTTTGTGCGACGGTAAGCAATGCACAGCTTTTTCAAATGTTGCCAAATCAGAAATTGTGCCCTCTGAGTAAAAGTGAATACATGCAATTGGCAGGAAAATATCATACTACATTGGAATTGCTCTGTGACAGACATGGAAGGGAGTTCTGGTGAGTGTTTGAGATTTAGGACCCAAAAATGGGGTGTCCAGGAGTTGTGAGTGCTTGTTGGAGTCCTGGTGAATGACCTTGGGCCCCAGCTCCTGCAGAGGCACTATCATGGCTCACAATCAAGTACAGAGGCATGGAATAGTTTAGTCTAGGCTCTGATCAGTGCTACTGGTATCCTTCACACTGGTGAACAGTGTAGGAACCACTATCAAGATCTCAGCGTGAGGAAGAGGGATACCTTTGACCATTGGATTGAGGAATATTGGACTGGTGGCACCCCAGGAAGTGTAAGTATGACTTTTAGACGTTACTTGTAATAGTTTAAAGTTGCATATAGTCAGGCTTGATATTCATAATGGTATTCTGTTCTATTCTGTTTATTCCACAGCTGAGGCAGATCATGATCTGAGTATTAGAGCCCATGAAAGGCAATGATGTGAGCAGCATGTGATATGTATGCATCACAAAAGTGCTGTTATTGTAGCTTTAAAAGTTAAAGACTGCTTCGTAATATCACTCAACTGTACAGGTTTTGCAGAATGTTCAGACTGCTGCCTCATAATTTTGGTTGTCTTCTCGTAAATTGTGTTTGTCTGGCAAATCTTAGCCAAAGCATTGAGGACTGCAGTCAGAAGTTTACATTTGTGTCTCATATGTCATATCTTTAAGAACATCTCTGCTACTGTAAAGCTTGTTACTTTATCACTTTTCTAGACTTGTAGAAGAATATGCAAAATGTGTTGCTATTTGTGTACCTTTGTACCCCCAGTCATTATTGCTTGATCCACATTTGTGACTGTAAGAGCTTTTGAAGTATGAGATTAGTTGGTATGTAATACAGTAATACCCGTAAACTGTACAAATTTCCACAGATTGACCAGTCTTTGTATAGTTACAGATATAACTGTGATTTTCAGTCACATAATTGCATAAGGGTTGAGGAGTGATGTTACTAACTAATGTGAGACATGTGAAATTCAGACCCTCAGACCCTTCAGAAAAGTCATGCAAGTGCAAAACCTGTTACTGTATCAGCTTAATAAGTTTGTAAGAGCAAGTATGTAAGAGTCATCCCTATTTTTTGGACTTTGGCCACCTATTCCATATGATATTGGCCACATCTATTGCTGTAAGGGTTTGAGGCATATGGATACAGTACTATAAAATAGAAAATACATCTCACAAATGTAAAAGGAAAGTATGCAAGCAGTACTCTGTGGTAACACAGACACTACAGTTGTAGAGAGTAGTCAGCGGTTGTGTGTTCAAATACCACAATTACCAAATGAGCAAGTACGGTTATGTTTTCATCATTATTGTACTGTAACTGCGGACCTCTCAAGCAGTGGCAGAAATGTCCTACTGGAAAATGTAATTAGTAAAATTGGAGCCTGCATATGGGCAATATATGTGCACTTCAAGGATTGCTGGCTATAATCTGTACTATAGTGTGCATCTGTTATCAAATGGGTATTCAGACATGTTATAAAAAGTTTGTTTACAGCTTGTACTGTTTATAGTAAAGGTAACATAATAGAGTGAAATATTTGTATCTGTATCACTGCTTTGTATGTAACTTATGATGTTGCCAATGTTCTCCCTTTTTTTTCTCTCTCCCTGCCCCTTATGTTCTTTGTTTTACTTTTTTTCCACAGCACAGTGGGTAGGCCTGTTCCATGGCAGCCACCTGCCCCCTCTCCACCGGCTATGGCACCACATCCCAGCATGTCAGGGACACACCCTGGTAGCACCCCTTCTGCTCCCCTGCACTACCTGAGCACTCAGGTATTTCTGCCCTGCAGGATAGGTCAGTGGTTCCCTCTGGGAGTAGTGGGGGAGGTGATGATTTTATCACCCACAATAAATTGCCAGGGTTGGTCCATAGCATTGTGTGCCACACAATTGCTGCATGCCTATGTCAGGTGGAGACACTGCTCTCCATCATTGTTCTGAATAAAACAAGGAGATGCAGATGTCAGATACTGCAGCCATTGGCACAGTGAGGTGAAAGTGATGACAGTCCACTGGGTGAGAACTCGATTCTTACTATCTTCAAACTTGATGTCCTCAGGCTCTTAATGTCCCCCCTCCCCAGATCTGGTGTTAACCTCCCTCTTGTGTGTCTCATCTTGTAAGCCCTGTCCATCTGCCATTGCTTCATCACCTACCCAACTTACCTTGCCCCCACATACCTTGGTCCCTACTGCAACATTCCTCACTCCCTCTGCCAAAAAGGAAAAATGGCACCTGTCCCAAAAATACCATCCCATACAGAGCTCTCCATTTCACATCAGTGTCTTCACAACACCCTTGATTTGGTCCAATTGGCTGTACAACATGATTGTGTTGTGGTTGCCTCTTTCTCTGGAAGTGGCAATCTAAATTCAGCTAATAGTCATCATATATTATCAGGTTTTGCTGTTGTAGAAATGGATAGCTATAGTTCATTTCTACATTCTTCCTGCACATTCCTGCCCACCCACATTTTAAGTTCCAAGTGTCTTCTGCCTGGCATTTTTATGGGAAGATAATTTTTTTAATAATGATTTTATGTTGTATGTACTCTTGGGTGTGCACAGGGGATGGTCACCCAAAGCTTTAACCAAGTCATTGTTAGAAATGCAGGAAGTGTACACAATGCAGTTTCATCAGAAACATTTCCATTGCACAAATTAATGCCCTCAGCATTATGATTTGGTCCAAAGATAGACACAATTGCAACACACAAGTGGTTGTGTATTTGGCATTGTGTGAATTGTGTCCCTGCTTTTACATGGGGAAAACTATAAGAAAATTCTCATGTAGAATTTATGAACAAACATTTGCCATAAAAAATAAAGAC
Organism: Protopterus annectens; assembly: GCF_019279795.1. NCBI lineage: Eukaryota > Metazoa > Chordata > Ceratodontiformes > Protopteridae > Protopterus > Protopterus annectens. The sequence goes on along the minus strand of NC_056725.1, from coordinate 1,497,130,678 downwards.
CGAAGCAATGCTTTGGCAAAACACTCTATCAATTGTCCTTGTTTCAAAAAACTTGTTTCACATACATGAATCTATCAGCTTTGAAGTTTTCACAGGGAATTAAAAGATATGGCTTTTATGCTGTGAATCTTATTGGCAGATCAAACTAAGATCTTACAAGTATCCAGGATTGAATGACTCCATTAATATCAAATGTTTTTTACTAGTACAAAAATTGTAAATTTTGACAAGAGAATATTTTGTTAGTCATTATACATTTGATATTATATTTCCTTAATATTCTCAATTGTGTATCTTTAACTGAGTATAATTTTATGGTACATTTCTGTGAATGGCTGTTCTCCAATCACATGATTTTCTACTATGACGTTTAAACTGTTTGCTTCTTTTGAGTTTTAGATTCTGATAAACGTCTAGTGTATTAAAATAATAAAAGCACTAAGTTCATCTAAAATTGCATCTGAGTCTCTTATTTTAAAGGTATTAATAGAACTCTTTCTAGTTTCTCAGTCTTTTGTTGTACACTGTCATTTTGGACTTTACATTATTTTAATGTATGTTATAAAAAGATTATTGGCAAAATGTTAGTAATTTTTTGCAAGCTCTATGGTTTGATAATATATGATTATCAGTTAGTGTGTTGATGTTTAATATTCCAATATCTAAGATAGAAAACAAAGGTCATTCTTATATTTGTTGTACTATTTTAGCAATTGCATGGAAAATAATGACTAGGAGATTGAAGTGCTTGGATTCACTTCAGTTTGATGAATGTTTGAATCTTCTTAAAAAAATGGCCATGAAAGAATATGAAATGCTAAAGTCAGGATCAATTAGCAAGACTGCTGTCTTCATTCTGTAGACCAAAGTTCATAGATTCATAGGTTTATACCAGGATCATGGCCACCAGTGTCTTTACAAGCCTAGCAGTACAACCCAAGACATTTTTTGACAAATTTCCATGCATGCCTATATTGTGAGGTATGTTAGTAAAAAGTTTGCTAAGGAGTATGTAGGGGAGATGTGTTATTTGGGGATTAATTTGCTTAATTTTGACCTCTCTCCATCAGAGACATGGGGATCAAACTGTGGATGAATATGCAATTTGTCATCCGATGAGCAAAATTTCTTTTGAATGGGATCAGGGAAGAACTCTGCTTTACATAGATGGGAGCTTATTCCATATCATGGGGATACATTGAATCATGTTTTGGTTTCTCTACCATGTTTTATTTATGTCACAGGCAAAGCTCGGGTCCTTGGATCTAATGCTTCAATTGACTTATAATATGAGCTGAATTGAAATAAATGTTTTTATTTCTGATCTGAATATACTTAAAAAACTTTCATTACTTATGATTTATATCAATTGTGCATCTTGTAAATACTGTAAACACTGTCAGTGTTATCAATTTTTCATGTTATCTGAGTGATGCTTAATAAAATATCTTTAGGGTAAAAAAACTAATGTAAGGCTGTGAAAGGTGTGCGATATAAGCTTTTCATCAAAAAATTGTGCATAAATATCTTAAGTTGCATTTATAGTGACTTGTGTGCGTATACTTTTTTGTACTTCTTTACTTTTTTGCCCATGTTTTAACCCCCAAAAAGTTATCTATTTTCATTTTTTTTGGTTTGTTCTGGGACCTTAGTCTGTTTTAGTCTTGTAGTTCCACTTTAAGTTGTATGATGACTGTATATTACTGCAAGATTTTAACATTTTTTATACATTGTACTGCAGTTTTATTTCCATAAGTAGAATCACATGTAAAAGGTAGTTTTTTGTATTTTGAACTCAGTCTTCTTCCGTCTGATAGCTTCTTTTACAGTTCTTGCAAGACTATAATCTACTTCCAAATTTGAGCCTCATTAGTCATTTATTACTGTGTTACTGGTAAACTACCTGCATAATCTGATACCTTAGTCTGTTGTGGGATTGTAGAAGTGGCAGTATTGTGAATTCTCCAGGATTTATACCTCATTGCTGTTTTATCGCTTTATATACCTGATTAAAGTCATATTCCAGTGCCTTTATGTTTTCCTTGCTACTGGTCTTTTCCGTGTTCTTTGATGCCCCTCCCCCACCAACTGAGACATTAAGCTAAACATTTCTGAAATTCTAATCACAGGATTTGAACTCCAGTATTGACTTTATTTGATTGGATGCCTCTGTAGCATATCTGCTATATATATAGCACAGAGCTATATCCACCAAGGATCTTTTGTTCAAGACTCTGAGAGGTAGTAGATATGAGCTTTTTATCAAAAGGGAAGAAAAAACATTTATATTTAAATTCTGATTAAATATTTTAAGTTGCACTTACAGTGACTTGTGTGGTGATACCTTTCTGTACTTCTCTGCTTTTTTTTCCCATGTTTTAACTAAATGCGTATGTTTGTTTTTTTTATTTTTTATAGTTTTAGACCTTAGTCTTGTTGATTCATTTGTATTTATGTTAAGATTTCGTATTACTGCAAGATATATATAACATTGTTTATACATTAGATGGAACTTCTATTTCAGTAAGTAGAATTACACATAAAAGGTAGATTTTTGTATTTTGAACACAATCTGTGCCCTCAATCAGTCCTGTAGCTTTGTTCAGAGTTGTGGCATGACTGTGATAAACTGCCAGATCTGAGCCACATTTAGTTTTTTTATTATAGTGCTACTGGTAAATTGCTGCAGAGTGTGGTACCTTAGTCTGTGGTAGGACAGATGTAGTGGCAGTATTGTGAATTCTACACCAGGATTTGAGCTTCAGTACTTTTACAAATGTTATAGGCTGCTTAAGTTTGCATTCCAGTTGCCTGGTTCCTGCTCTGTGGCACAATTGTAGTAGTGTGAATTCTGCCCCAAGATGTGTGTTTAAGTACTCTTTATAGCTAAATATACCTGCTTAAAGTTGCATGCGAATGCCTTTCTGTTTCCCTTGTGAACCACCAATGAAACACTAAGGTAAAAGTTTTTGATATTCTATCCATAGGACTAGTGCAGCAGTTTGAATTCTTCTCCCAACTTCCCACCCTACTGTTGTTGTGGTTTTGAAAGGCTGCATCACTGGCTTATGTTTCTTACAGTAATCTGACTTGCAAACTCTCTTCCTCCCCTCTTTTATTGGTGTTGTCTGTTGTGTAACCTATTTAAGTAGTTTCCTACCCATTGTTTTCCATATATAAACAATACTAAGTGCCAACCCAACAAATCAGTGTTACACTTGAGTAAACCTCCCTTACTACATCTCCTGCACATTTTCCCAGAGTTCCCATCTGCTTTACACCATTTGCTACAGTCTGAGGGGGTCTTGAGGTAAGCATGCTCTATCCTTGGCAGATAAGAGATTTATTTATTGTTTAATGTTCTACTGTTTTTTTAGTTTTAATTGTCGATTCTGTCTTTAAATCATTCTAAAGGTCCCTAATACTTGAACCTGTCTTGTCAAGGTAGTTTCTTTAAGTTGTTTTGTTGTAGCAACATACTCACAAGCACTCTTTGTGGATGTTATTACATCAAGAGGTTAACAATACTCTGTACAGACACAAAAGCCAAGAAAGTCAAGTTTATCTGTAAAACTTCCCTTAGAACTAAAACTTGTAACTTAGTGTGGCTAAAACAAAGCGATCACATTGAGACAAGCTTAGAGCACTAGTTTGTACATTAAACAGCACTAATATCAAATCTTAGCATGATCTAACTTAGTATAGTGCAAAACCTAGGACTACCCAAGGAGATATCTGTATAACCTAGTCCTCAACCTGGAGAAGCTAACCAGAATACAGGTCACGACAACATGGATATGCAACTTGCAAATGTCTCTGTAGACAGCTTGGTAGATATGTGCATCCTGAGACAGTCTAGCAATTGTCTTATGTTCACAGACAACCATTTAATCCTTAAAGAAACAAACACAGTATGCGAGAGATGCACATACAGAGTTTTACTGGAGACAAAAATGTTTCTTTTAAACAAAGTTGCCAAGAACACACACAGACACACACATACACACACACACACACACACACACACACACACACACACACACACACACACACACACATGCAGACGCACACAGACACACACAGACACACACACACACACACACACACACACACACACACACACACACAAACGCACACACACGCACACACGTCCACACACACGCACGTACACACGCACGGGCGCGCACACACACACACACACACACACACACACACACACACACACACACACACACACACACACAAAAACACTCCATCACCATACATAGTGTCCGCCACACACATAGACTAACTTATGCTGAGGCACTAAAAAGTAATCTTCCCAAACCTCAAAGATCTCTGAAGCTTATAAACAGCAACAACAATCTCCAGCAATCTTTAAAGCACTCATTAAAAGCAGCACCAAAAAGAACACATATGCCTACACCCAGTTGAGACCCCAAGAGCAAAGCACATAAGGCAAGAAAACACATGACCCAGGACTCTTTTCCTAGGCAACTCCATCATATAACACACATATGCCCCACTCACCAGACTGAATAAGAAGAAGATTATGATTGGTTGTTTATCTGGAGCTGGATTTCCCAAGTTATACATGCACTTAATTCACTTCACCAGAGGTACCAGTATGATTCTATCATAGTTTATTTAGGTGTTAATAACCTATGATGTACTTCCCTGCACTATATGAAGAGAAACACTGTTGATCTTTCTGAATAGGTGGTCTTGGTCAGGTAAGTACCTTGTATTGTACAGCATTCTATGTTTACCAAGGATGATGCCAAAGTATGAACAAAAGATGACTGAATTCAATAATTAGCTTAGTTGTAGCATATCTGCTATATATAGCACAGAGCTATATCCACCAAGGATCTTTTGTTCAAGACTCTGAGAGGTAGTAGATATGAGCTTTTTATCAAAAGGGAAGAAAAAACATTTATATTTAAATTCTGATTAAAAGTTTTAAGTTGCACTTACAGTGACTTGTGTGGTGATACCTTTCTGTACTTCTCTTCTTTTTTTCCATGTTTTAACTAAATGCGTATGTTTGTTTTTTATTTTTATAGTTTTAGACCTTAGTCTTGTTGATTCATTTGTATTTATGTTAAGATTTCGTATTACTGCAAGATATATATATAACATTGTTTATACATTAGATTGAACTTCTATTTCAGTAAGTAGAATTACACATAAAAGGTAGATTTTTGTATTTTGAACACAATCTGTGCCCTCAATCAGTCCTGTAGCTTTGTTCATAGTTGTGGCATGACTGTGATCTACTGCCAGATCTGAGCCACATTTAGTTTTTTTTATTATAGTGCTACTGGTAAATTGCTGCATAGTGTGGTACCTTAGTCTGTGGTAGGATAGATGTAGTGGCAGTATTGTGAATTCTACTCCAGGATTTGAGCTTCAGTACTTTTACAAATGTTATGGGCTGCTTAAGTTTGCATTCCAGTTGCCTGGTTCCTGCTCTGTGGCACAATTGTAGTAGTGTGAATTCTGCCCCAAGATGTGTGTTTAAGTACTTTTTATAGCTAAATATACCTGCTTAAAGTTGCATGCGAATGCCTTTCTGTTTCCCTTGTGAACCACCAATGAAACACTAAGGTAAAAGTTTTTGATATTCTATCCATAGGACTAGTGCAGCAGTTTGAATTCTTCTCCCAACTTCCCACCCTACTGTTGTTGTGGTTTTGAAAGGCTGCATCACTGGCTTATGTTTCTTACGGTAATCTGACTTGCAAACTCTCTTCCTCCCCTCTTTTATTGGTGTTGTCTGTTGTGTAACCTATTTAAGTAGTTTCCTACCCATTGTTTTCCATATATCAACAATACTAAGTGCCAACCCAACAAATCAGTGTTACACTTGAGTAAACCTCCCTTACTACATCTCCTGCACATTTTCCCAGAGTTCCCATCTGCTTTACACCATTTGCTACAGTCTGAGGGGGTCTTGAGGTAAGCATGCTCTATCCTTGGCAGATAAGAGATTTATTTATTGTTTAATGTTCTACTGTTTTTTTAGTTTTAATTGTCGATTCTGTCTTTAAATCATTCTAAAGGTCCCTAATACTTGAACCTGTCTTGTCAAGGTAGTTTCTTTAAGTTGTTTTGTTGTAGCAACATACTCACAAGCACTCTTTGTGGATGTTATTACATCAAGAGGTTAACAATACTCTGTACAGACACAAAAGCCAAGAAAGTCAAGTTTATCTGTAAAACTTCCCTTAGAACTAAAACTTGTAACTTAGTGTGGCTAAAACAAAGCGATCACATTGAGACAAGCTTAGAGCACTAGTTTGTACATTAAACAGCACTAATATCAAATCTTAGCATGATCTAACTTAGTATAGTGCAAAACCTAGGACTACCCAAGGAGATATCTGTATAACCTAGTCCTCAACCTGGAGAAGCTAACCAGAATACAGGTCACGACAACATGGATATGCAACTTGCAAATGTCTCTGTAGACAGCTTGGTAGATATGTGCATCCTGAGACAGTCTAGCAATTGTCTTATGTTCACAGACAACCATTTAATCCTTAAAGAAACAAACACAGAATGCGAGAGATGCACATACAGAGTTTTACTGGAGACAAAAATGTTTCTTTTAAACAAAGTTGCCAAGAACACACACAGACACACACATACACACACACACACACACACACACACACACACACACACACACACACACACACACACACACACACACACACACACACACACATGCAGACGCACACAGACACACACACACACACACACACACACACACACACACACACACAAACACACACACGCACACACACGCACACACGTCCATACACACGCACGTACACATGCACGGGTGCGCACACACACATGCACACACACACACACACACACACACACACACACACACACACACACACACACACACACACACACACACACACAAAAACACTCCATCACCATACATAGTGTCCGCCACACACATAGACTAACTTATGCTGAGGCACTAAAAAGTAATCTTCCCAAACCTCAAAGATCTCTGAAGTTTATAAACAGCAACAACAATCTCCAGCAATCTTTAAAGCACTCATTAAAAGCAGCACCAAAAAGAACACATATGCCTACACCCAGTTGAGACCCCAAGAGCAAAGCACATAAGGCAAGAAAACACATGACCCAGGACTCTTTTCCTAGGCAACTCCATCATATAACACACATATGCCCCACTCACCAGACTGAATAAGAAGAAGATTATGATTGGTTGTTTATCTGGAGCTGGATTTCCCAAGTTATACATGCACTTAATTCACTTCACCAGAGGTACCAGTATGATTCTATCATAGTTTATTTAGGTGTTAATAACCTATGATGTACTTCCCTGCACTATATGAAGAGAAACACTGTTGATCTTTCTGAATAGGTGGTCTTGGTCAGGTAAGTACCTTGTATTGTACAGCATTCTATGTTTACCAAGGATGATGCCAAAGTATGAACAAAAGATGACTGAATTCAATAATTAGCTTAGTTGTAGCATATCTGCTATATATAGCACAGAGCTATATCCACCAAGGATCTTTTGTTCAAGACTCTGAGAGGTAGTAGATATGAGCTTTTTATCAAAAGGGAAGAAAAAACATTTATATTTAAATTCTGATTAAAAGTTTTAAGTTGCACTTACAGTGACTTGTGTGGTGATACCTTTCTGTACTTCTCTTCTTTTTTTCCATGTTTTAACTAAATGCGTATGTTTGTTTTTTTATTTTTTATAGTTTTAGACCTTAGTCTTGTTGATTCATTTGTATTTATGTTAAGATTTCGTATTACTGCAAGATATATATATAACATTGTTTATACATTAGATGGAACTTCTATTTCAGTAAGTAGAATTACACATAAAAGGTAGATTTTTGTATTTTGAACACAATCTGTGCCCTCAATCAGTCCTGTAGCTTTGTTCATAGTTGTGGCATGACTGTGATCTACTGCCAGATCTGAGCCACATTTAGTTTTTTTTATTATAGTGCTACTGGTAAATTGCTGCATAGTGTGGTACCTCAGTCTGTGGTAGGATAGATGTAGTGGCAGTATTGTGAATTCTACTCCAGGATTTGAGCTTCAGTACTTTTACAAATGTTATGGGCTGCTTAAGTTTGCATTCCAGTTGCCTGGTTCCTGCTCTGTGGCACAATTGTAGTAGTGTGAATTCTGCCCCAAGATGTGTGTTTAAGTACTTTTTATAGCTAAATATACCTGCTTAAAGTTGCATGCGAATGCCTTTCTGTTTCCCTTGTGAACCACCAATAAAACACTAAGGTAAAAGTTTTTGATATTCTATCCATAGGACTAGTGCAGCAGTTTGAATTCTTCTCCCAACTTCCCACCCTACTGTTGTTGTGGTTTTGAAAGGCTGCATCACTGGCTTATGTTTCTTACGGTAATCTGACTTGCAAACTCTCTTCCTCCCCTCTTTTATTGGTGTTGTCTGTTGTGTAACCTATTTAAGTAGTTTCCTACCCATTGTTTTCCATATATCAACAATACTATGTGCCAACCCAACAAATCAGTGTTACACTTGAGTAAACCTCCCTTACTACATCTCCTGCACATTTTCCCAGAGTTCCCATCTGCTTTACACCATTTGCTACAGTCTGAGGGGGTCTTGAGGTAAGCATGCTCTATCCTTGGCAGATAAGAGATTTATTTATTGTTTAATGTTCTACTGTTTTTTTAGTTTTAATTGTCGATTCTGTCTTTAAATCATTCTAAAGGTTCCTAATACTTGAACCTGTCTTGTCAAGGTAGTTTCTTTAAGTTGTTTTGTTGTAGCAACATACTCACAAGCACTCTTTGTGGATGTTATTACATCAAGAGGTTAACAATACTCTGTACAGACACAAAAGCCAAGAAAGTCAAGTTTATCTGTAAAACTTCCCTTAGAACTAAAACTTGTAACTTAGTGTGGCTAAAACAAAGCGATCACATTGAGACAAGCTTAGAGCACTAGTTTGTACATTAAACAGCACTAATATCAAATCTTAGCATGATCTAACTTAGTATAGTGCAAAACCTAGGACTACCCAAGGAGATATCTGTATAACCTAGTCCTCAACCTGGAGAAGCTAACCAGAATACAGGTCACGACAACATGGATATGCAACTTGCAAATGTCTCTGTAGACAGCTTGGTAGATATGTGCATCCTGAGACAGTCTAGCAATTGTCTTATGTTCACAGACAACCATTTAATCCTTAAAGAAACAAACACAGTATCGAGAGATGCACATAGAGAGTTTTACTGGAGACAAAAATGTTTCTTTTAAACAAAGTTGCCAAGAACACACACAGACACACACACACACACACACACACACACACACACACACACACACACACACACACACACACACAGACACACACAGACACACACACACACACACACACACACACACACACACACACACACACACACACACACACACACGCACACACGCATACACACACACACATGCACACACACACATGCACACACACACACACAAACACACACACACACACACACACACACACACAAAAACACTCCATCACCATACATAGTGTCCGCCACACACATAGACTAACTTATGCTGAGGCACTAAAAAGTAATCTTCCCAAACCTCAAAGATCTCTGAAGCTTATAAACAGCAACAACAATCTCCAGCAATCTTTAAAGCACTCATTAAAAGCAGCACCAAAAAGAACACATATGCCTACACCCAGTTGAGACCCCAAGAGCAAAGCACATAAGGCAAGAAAACACATGACCCAGGACTCTTTTCCTAGGCAACTCCATCATATAACACACATATGCCCCACTCACCAGACTGAATAAGAAGAAGATTATGATTGGTTGTTTATCTGGAGCTGGATTTCCCAAGTTATACATGCACTTAATTCACTTCACCAGAGGTACCAGTATGATTCTATCATAGTTTATTTAGGTGTTAATAACCTATGATGTACTTCCCTGCACTATATGAAGAGAAACACTGTTGATCTTTCTGAATAGGTGGTCTTGGTCAGGTAAGTACCTTGTATTGTACAGCATTCTATGTTTACCAAGGATGATGCCAAAGTATGAACAAAAGATGACTGAATTCAATAATTAGCTTAGTTGTGGTGTCTTTCCAGTGGAATTCAATATTTGTCACTGTTAGAAGACATGATTATTAAACTATGTTGTTTTGCAAAGGATGGTCTTCACCTATCTCCCCTAGACTTCTGAATATTGGCTAAAATGTTTTCCATCCCCCCCCCCCCCCTTAGAGAATTTTTTACAATGCCAAACTGATAAACATACCAACATAGAAAGTAAAACCCAAATAAAGCTAAAGGTGTTATTGCTCAATGATAGGAGCCTAAACAAGAATCTCCACAGCCTACATGACCCCCTACTCTGGAGAGTATAACATCTCTGCTATTCCCAAGACATGGTTTAAATCCACAGAAAGTAGTCCATTAGGGTAAGGCTTCAGTTCCTTCCACACATTTACACATTTAGACCATCTGCTGCACAGACGGGGAGAAAAGGTGGAGGGGTCTCAGTCTACATTAGCAACAAGCGTATCTCTGCATTGGTTAAGCAGGATGATGCCTTGGAATCTGCATTGGTTAAGCAGGATGATGCCCTGGAATCTGCATTGGTTAAGCAGGATGATGCCCTGGGATTTATCCATGTGCAAATCACCATAGATTATCTGTATCCACAGAATCTTACCTAGATCTAATGGAGACACTTATCAATAAACCAAATACCCTGTTTATGGGAGACTTTAAATCCCCCTCTATAGACTGGGAAACATACACTGCCTCATACTAACACAATGATTCCTGGGCTTTATTAACAAATGCCACTGACAAGATAGTGCGCACACCCACCAGAGGTTGAAACATGCTGGACCTGATATTCACCAATATGGGAGAGGAGGTTGCAACCTCCTCCCCCTGGTGTCACATCCTCACTGATGAGGTTGGACCACAAAGCTGTCTCCTTTGACATAAAAATTAACTCAGTATCCCAGCAAACCCTGTAACAGTTAGGGCAGTTAGGGACTATTCCAAATTAAACTATATCCTATTAAGTGATGGTTTGTCAAAATTTAGTGCCATTCCCAGTCCTGAGTTTATAGCAACCTATGCAGAATTATTCACAGAGACCCTGTTAAACCATACAAATGGCTGTATAGAAGCTGCTATACCTACTGGACGTAAGGCCCATCCCAAAATAAATGTAAAACCAAACCATATCAGTGAAATCCTAACCTTAATAAGATATATAACGAAAAGAAAAAAAGTCATGGCTAAAATCAGGAAGAGCAACTCTCAAAATGATAGACACGTTCTAATTAAAGTAAACAGGAAAGTAGGAGGTCAAATTAAGTCCAACAAGGCCAGTTATGAGGTCAAGACAGCCTTACTGGCTAAAGACAACTACATACTTTCTAAAGCTATGTCCAAAACCTGAAAGGTAGTACACATCAGTGTATTGAAGTGGAGGTTAGTGGTGCCACCTTCACTGAGCAGAGTGACATAGCAAATTGAATGGCTGAAAAATTCAGCTCAAACTTCACCTCCCACCCCTTCTACCTCCCCCAAAGAAATAGCTATCAACATTGCATTCCTCTAACTATTAACAGAGAGCAGGTCTTGGTGGTATTTGCTATTTCCAAAAACATCACATCAGTGGGACCCAACAATATCCCAGTATCCCTATCAATGGCTTTAAACATGACCTATCAGGACCACTTGAGCCACTATTCAACTACAGCTTCAAAGCAGGCTTTGTACCACAAGAATGGAGGACTGCAACAGTTATCCCACTTCACAAGGGTGGACCATCAACTGACCCCAGAAACTACAGACCTATTATTCTGACTACTCTAGTATGCAAAGCCATTAACTTAATTATCATGGAAATTATCAACAAACTCAGAGCCCACCTTTAGACACTGGACCCAAGCCAAGTTGGCTTTTTCAAGAAAGGCCATGTCTACTAAACCTGGTGGAGTCCTTTGAGAAGGTCACCAATGCAATGAATGAGGGTAAAACAGTGCATATACCCTACCTAGACCTGGTTAAGGCATTTGACCAATACTCTACTCATTTATATCTGACAGCTTCACCAAACTGGTCATAAACACCTACATGACTCACTGGATTACCAGCTGGCTCACAAATAGGATCAAGGAAGTCAGGATTGCTGATACCACCTCAACTAAGGGACCTGTCACCAGCAGAGTACCTCAGGGTTCTCTGTGGGGACCACTCCTTTTTGGCATCTACTTCTTGGATATAAAGACTAATGTCAGGGATCTTTGGCTGATCAAGTTCACAGATGACTGCAAATTGGGAGCTATCATAATTTCTTCCATTACATTAACATCTTATAAAAGGGTCTAACACAGACAAATGATTGATATCAATGTCACAGATTAAAACTCAATGCCAATAAATGTGTTATAGTGTCTTTTAGGAAAACTGCCACCCAGGCTAATTACTCCATTGATAAGATGCCCCTAAGAGTTTATGCAGTAGTCAGGGATATGGTAACTATGTAGACAGTGACCTGGCTTTTGACCAACATGTGGCCAAGGTAGTAAGAAATCATTCTAAGTTACACAACCTATAAGTAAGTGCATGGCATCCAGAACCAAGGAAGTCATAGTGCCACTTTATTTGACCCTTATCAGACCCATCATTGAGCATAATGCTCCAGTGTACTTGATCAGACATATGCAACAGTTAGAATGCCACAAAGGTTGTTTACCAGAAGAATCTGGGGTATAAACAAATTATCCTACACAGACCACCTTGAAGCCATATCTCTATACTCTGTCTCCTACAGTTTATTTAGAGGCAATCTATGTCTGGCATACACATCATCCTCAGATCCAGCTCTGATAGACCCTTTATACATTTGAAAAATGAACAGCACCAGAACCACTAGATTCAAGAATTTAAACTTTGCTTCTGACATAAATAAGACATTTTGGTGAGACAGAAGTGTGTCTCAAGAGATCTCTATGCTCTAAAAAAGGCTCTCCATCCATGTGAAGCAGAGTCCATACATGGCACTATTTAAGCATAATGTTGAACAATGGATGGGAAATTGAAAATTCACCCCAGGTCTGGCCCCTGTGTCTCTGATAGTCAGGGACTGATAGTAAAGCCCAGAATAACATACATACCCCACAACCTCAATAAACTTCCTAACTAATAAACCACTTACTAAAAAATGGCCATGATACACAGAAACACAATTCGGTTGGCGTGCATGGCTAGATTTATAAAGACCTTGGTTGTTAATAATGCAGTATACCCCAATAAACCTATGAATAAAGAATCAGATGAAATTGCAGAAGTATGTTTAGAGCTGTAGTTGCTTTTCAATCACTTTTGTATTTAAGTATTGTCTACTGATTTGTTAAAATTACTAGAGCACCCCCACTCTCACCCCAAATGTGTGTATTACTTTATTGACATTGAATTTAACATTTTAGCAGGTGGCTGAGGTAAAATTATGTGAGTGTCAATTGCCCAAAGCAAACAATACTGAGAAACATTATACTGATCTTTGTTTTCCATATTAAAAAATGTTGGAGCAAGTTCTAACCCACAAACATTCCCTTTTATTGATTTGGAGCAAATGTGGATTTGACACATATAAGTACCACCCCATTTCCCCCAACATCCAGCTGCCTTACTTTACAATAAGGTAAAATGTACTTTTTTGTTTATTTTCTTAATAAAAACTACATATTTTTGTGTTCTGGGTCAGCCTTGCACTAGGAATAATTTCAAATATTCTGTTAGAATATACATTTCTGGTTAAGTATTTGTATTTATTTTCTTAACAAAAACTATAGTTTTTGTTTTCTGGGCCAGACTTGTACATGGAATAATTTCACATTTTCTTCTAGGGTATACATTTCTGGTTAAGTACTTGTATTTTCAGTGTGGCATCTAGCCAGGTAGGTGAAATTCCTGCCTCTTTCTCTCTTCTGATGCATCACTTATTTAAGGACAAAAAAGTGCTGAGTACTTAAGTTATCAAAACTCAGTAGTATTTAAGTACTATCCTGAATGTCCAAGTAAAAAGGAAAGAGAGGGGCAAATTAAGCATCTAGAGCAGAAAGCAGGCTTTCATCTTTTGACAGTTAGTAAGCACCATTAATAGAAAATGAGCAAAAATATAAGCAGCTGTACCCTAGATGTTACTGCTGTAAGGAAACATGGACTGAATGTGTGCTGAGATTTTAAAGGTGAGTGACACCTTTCTAAACAGATAAAGGCTAGTAATAAAAGGATGAAGGCTGAATGTATGCTGAGATTTTAAAGGTGAGTGACACCTTTCTAAACAGATAAAGGCTAGTAATAAAAGGATGAAGGCTGAATGTATGCTGAGATTTTAAAGGTGAGTGACACCTTTCTAAACAGATAAAGGCTAGTAATAAAAGGATGAAGGAAGAGGAAACAACTTTCTTGTCTTGTGCCAATGAGATATCAGCCATGCAGAAAGCATGCAGTGAGCACTCACTTTAGTTAATGAAATTGGAGGCTGCTCATTTAGAAGCAAAGGTGCAGATGGTAGAACTGGAGGACAGGGAAAGAAGGGAAGACCTTCACTTCCCAAATATTGTAGAGAATAAGGAAGACAGTGACTGTACAAAGATATATGGGGGACCAACTCAGCCCATGGCGGGGAATGCCTCGAGAAAAAACTTATGCTGGGCTGGGCTCATAGAATCTATCATCCCTAGAGGGTGAACCATTGCCTTCTCAGACCAGTAATACTTAAAGTCAGAACAAATGCCCTGAAAGAACAACTAATGAGTACTCTCTGGCAGACGGGTAAAACTCTATAAGTCAGTAAGAAAATGATTTTCATGGCTCATAAATATTTAGAGGAAACAAAATTAAGAGAGATAGGTTCTCTTAGCATGTAATAGTCTGCAGAAGAGCAAAGCATAAATTCAGACTCATATCCAGCTATCTTAAAAGTCTTTTTTCCAAATGGTACTAAGAAGTTTCTTAATCCAGATGTTACTCAAGCTGATTTGGAGATATGCATGTAGGCAGTGGGAGAAGATGTAATGGACAGGGCTTTATCTAGTCCACCAGACCATTAACAATACTATGTGCAACTATGCATTTCCCATACAGAAGGCAACCTGGTGAGAGACAAATCAGCGAAAATCTTACTGTAAAATGACAGTGCTGCAAATGCACAACATTGCTACTCATGGTGTGCCATTGTTGCTGTTGTTTAATCCTTCTTCACTAGTCCTTCCCAAAATATGAAAAGAGATATTTAGATCTGAAAGCAGAACTATTAACTTCAATTTCTCTCTCCTCTAAGCTTTTTTATCTATGAGAAAAGAAATTCACCACAATAAACCAAACTCAGATATATTACCTTGATGGTGTCTCCTATCTAGAAATGTCTTATTTTTGCTCTATGTGGTTTTGATTTGTTGACATATGACCCTAGTACTTCTTCATATAAATGAGCATAGCTGTCATCTTTATCTAGTGTTACATATCCATCAAATAAATGGATCAATACTTGATACGTGATACTTTAAATGTGAAAGATGAAAAATAAGCTGCATTGGTTTACAAACTGCAGATTTCTCTTTAGAAAAAAAAAAAACTCTTCAACAACATAACATTCAAATATAATGCCCTTTTCCGAGATCATAACCTCATTATTTCTAGTAGTTCCAGTTCTGTCTCATGTCATGTAGCATGTGCTCATGATTACATCAATAACACTTCAAGATCTGCCAGTTATATCTCCAGTTAATTAACCGGATCATTGGCAGTGAGTGATTTTGTACTGTTAGTTAATCCATGTGGCTGTTCTCTACCAAGCCTTAAAGAAGAGATATGTACAGTTAATTACCAATGTTGGAAAAACACATTTTAAATCATTACAATACTTAATGGTATTTTATCATTCTAAGAGAACACGGAAATCTGTATTTTTTGTGACAGGTGCTTATTGGCAACTGCACTCTCAGTTACTTCATTATTTTTGGCAGCCTGATAAAATATTTTGTATGAAAATGGATAGAAAGATATCTTCTGATTTTTATCCTTTCCTTAAGGTCCTTAACATATACTGAGGTTTTCTGTCCCTCAAAAAATATAAAAAAATAAATAAATAAATTTCTGATGTGATTATCTGATGTCTAGAAGAGATACTGAAAATAATGCTACTACAAGTAAATACAAATATTAAGCTCTCCTGGTATATAATAACCCAGGCCCTAATGAACTACTCTAAATGGTCAAGTCACATTAAAATTAATATGGTACATGTTTTTGTGGCTCATTAGACAGTTGACAAGTAAATGCTTCAGAGAGCTCAACAACTTGAAACTAAGCTCGTAACATGTATGAGCAGATATGCACACATACACATGTATATATTTTTTAGCAAACACAGACACATACACACATTTTAACAAAATTTAATTTGTAAGGTATTGTATATGATTTCTGAATAACACTTCTGACAAGTATTATTGCACAGATTAAGTTTCAGTACTATATTGTTTCCTATCAGGTTTCATCACTTTTCTCAACTCTGCATTATGTAGACATTGTAGTTATTCAAGGACTCGGTGAACCTTTTGGAATGTAAATGTATGCATATTAGTAATACCTTCTATCATTATTTCTAGCATACTGATAAATGAATCACCATTAGCAACAGGTCATGCTTGAAAGAATACTTTGAACAACTGCTGTTTTTTGTAACTTTGTTGTGATTCCCAAACTAAAACCAGGTTTTATGCTACATTTGCTGTATTTGGTGGTATTGGTGTTGTACCATTGTCTTTGTTACATTTCTTTGCAAGGTGTGAAAATTAACCCGATTTCTTCCAGCTTCCCTGCTCCACATACTGTATTCATAGTTTTTAATCATCTGTACTAAAATATCATTTTATAATTGCAAATTCAGAAAATCACTTTGAAACAGAAGTTTGGTAATATGTTATTAGCGCTAACAAGATAACATTTGTACAAAATGTCTCATGTAATATAAACAAGAAGTAACACCTTACATTATTCTGAGTTTAGGCATAATGGTCAAGGTATTTACCACATAGACACAAGGTACAGGGTTTGTTCCTAATCTTGAGTAATTTGTTAGGTTTAATATGGCCCTTCCAGACAGTTACCTTAGTATTCTCCTATGAGAATATGCATTTTAAATAAATAGATATATGTATCCAAACAAGTATAGAAAAAGTAATTATAAATAATAGAGTAGTTTAAGGAGTTACTCACCTTCATCTTAGTGCAAGAAAACTGGACAAAACCTAAAAGAATTGGGGGAACAGCTGCATAAAATTAGCGACAGATTTTAAGTATTGCTTTTTTAAATATAGAAAGTTGCTAGAATAACAGGATTTCTGTTAGCATGCATTTTGTGAAAAATATGAAGGGCAAAAAAAAATGGAAAAAGGGGGTTGTGGATGGAAGGATGAAGTCTGAAACTTGTGTGTCTGTCATTATTTAGTGAGCTCAGTCTTCAGTAATTTTCCCGAAAAGCAAAAACTTTTTGAGGAAGAGACCAAAACTATGAGTCAAAAATCTAGACAGTTGTTAAGAGGTATGTTACACACTCACACACACACACACACACACACACACACACACACACACACACACACACACACACACACACACACACACACACACAGACACACACACACTTTCTTATTCCACAGAAACACACACTTTTTCTCTCATACAGCAATGAACAGAATAGCTAATTGAAATTCTGCGTGCATCTCTTTTACACAGTATCAAGTGGGGAATGTGTTTGCATCCTCAGTGACATGAGTGTGTACAACACATATATAGTTTTCCTTAAGGGAGATGACGCTTCCATTTCAGCATTAAAGAAGTGTTTATTTGTTTATTTTTTAATTAATTAATTAAAATGTTAATGTGGAAATGCCATGACTTGCACCCCACCCAGCCATGGGCCCTAGATGTCTAGTGTTAGATCACGCTGTAATTATACTAGCTGTTGACCTATCACACATCATAGGTGCAGTTTTATCTAAAGCATGAATTTCACTTATTACATTCCTACTGGCAATATTTCTTCAGAACTCTTAGCACAGAGCTTAGCAATGTCAGCCTTCCCACTACATTTGTAAGAAATTCACAATTTACTTGCTGGTTTTGGTACATTTCTTAAAACAGTTTTATCCCTAGAAACAAACAATTCATTTCTTAGCTTTGTGTCCTTAACTAACAGGTGTTTTACTAAAGTTACTAACTTATCCAAATCCTCAGGGTTCCTTTGCAGTACCCAGTTTCTAATTTTGCCAGACAAAGCTCATTTAACCATGTTGACTGCTAAAACTTCCAATGCTTGCACTTTACTGTGGTTACCAAGTTCAATCCAATGCTTTTTTAGCCCCAAATGTACTTTCATGCTGTGCTTCCAAGTTGTTCCATTAGATGATACTTCAGTAAGAAACTAACTTCATAGTTTGATACTTTTAACTGACCTCTTTTTTTGTATCAGTAATTGCCAAATAAGAACTTGCAAACTATTTAACTACTGTGAAGTCTTGTCTTGCTATTTATTTATGTGAATGGCCCTGCACAGAGCAACATTCATCTTAAACCCATATCACCCTTTACTTTTGCCATACATACATGCACACACACACACACACACACACACACACACACACACACACACACACACACACACACACACACACACACACTCACACGTGTTTATATATCTAGATAAATCTCTCTATATAAAATATCTATGCATGCATATATCTATCTATATATGGGCCAACAGAAATTTGTCGATTCTATCACTAGTCTAATTAAACTATACAGGAAACTAAGATGACTAACTAAGTCCAACAAGGCCAATCACAAGGTCAAGATAGCCTCACAGGCTAAAGACAACCACAAGGCCATCTTCAACTATGTCTGAAACCTCAAAGGCAACTCACATCAGTGTGCTGTGCTGATGGTCAGTGGTGCCACCTTTACTATGCAGAATGACATAATGAATTTGCTGGCTTTCAAATTCAACTTAAACTACAGCCCCCATGCTCACCTATCCCCATGAAATACCTACTAGTACACCCCCCAACTATTAACAGGGAACAGATACTGACAGTGCTCACTAAGGCCAAATACACAGCCTCAATGGGCCCTGACAGTATCCCAGGATGTCTCCTAAACAGCTTTAAACAGGACCTATAAGGACCACGAGTCATTTTTTAAAATACATAGCCTCAAAACAGGCTTTGTACCATGATAATGGAGGACTGCAGTAGCAATCCCACTTCTCAGGGGTGGACCATCAACTGATCCCATAAACTACAGACCTATTACTCTGACTAATATAATATTCACAGCCATGAAACAAATTATCATGGAAATGATCAACAAAGACATAGGAAACCTTAAGACACTATACCAAACGCAGTTTGGCTTTGTCAATGGAAGGTTATGTCTACTAAACTGGATGGACTTCTTTAAGAAATTCACCAAAGCAATTGATGAAAGAAAAACAGTGCATATCACCTACCTGACCTGGTTAAGGGATTCAAAGCAATACCCCACTTGAGTATAGTTAGCAAACTCATTGAAATGGGCAGAAACCCTTACATAAATCACTGCATTGACAGCTGGATTGCAAACAGATCATGGGAAGTCAGGATTGGTGAGACCACCTCCACTAAGAGACCATTCACCAATGGGGTACCTCAGGGTTCCATGCTTGGAATGCTCCTATTTGGCATCTACTTCTCAGAGGTAAAGGTTAATGTCAAGGGCCTTTGGCTGACCACTTTGATAGATGGCTGCAAATTGGGAGTTATTGTAGATTCCCCAAGGAACATCTTACAAGAGGATCAAACACAGACACATAAATTGTGCCAACATCATAGATTAAAACTCTATGACAAATAATGCATTATAGTGCCTTTTTGGAAAACTGACTCCCAGGCTAATTGCCCCATCAATAAGATACCCTTAAGAGTTGACTCTGGCCTTTGACCAACATGTGGCAAAGATAGTAAAAAAATCATTCTACGTTGCCCAACTTATAAGTAAGGGCATGGTTTCTAGGCACAAGGAAGTCATGGTACCATTTTATTTCTCCTTATCAGACCCATCATTGAAAATAATGCCCCCTTCTTTGCATGTACCTGACCAGATATATGCAACAGTTGGAATGCCTACAAATGTTACTTACTAGGAGAATCCAAGGTGCAAACACATTGTCCTATATGGATCGCCTTAAAGCCCTATCTCTGTATTTGGTCTCCTATATATTACTGAAAGGAAATCTATGCCTAGCATACAATGCATCCTCTGATGGACCTTTTGCACATCTTCAGACTAGCATCAGAGCCATTAGATCCAAGCATTTAAATTTTACTTGTGCCATAACAAGACATACTGATGAGACAGATATGCATCTCAGAGGATCCCCGTGCTCTGGAACAGACTACCCATACATGTGATGCAGAGTCTATTCCTAACCCTATTTAAATGTAACACTGACCAGTGTATGGGAAATCAGAAATTCATCCCAGGTCTAGCCCCTGTGCCTCTAATAGACAGAGGAAGACAGTAATTTCCAAACTAACATAACCCCCAGATAACTTCTAATTAACATACCATCCTAATAAATACCCATAATACATAGGGACAGAATTGATTTAGGTTGCTAGGTTATGCTTATAAAGGACCTGGTAGTCATTAACATAGTATACACCTATGAAGTTATGCAAAAGGAATTACAGTCAAATTATCAGATGGTTTTCCACAATGTGAAAGGCAAACAGACCATGAAAAAGGAATCAGTGGTAACAAGGGCATTTGAAATAGCCAATAAAAATGACATTTGGGTACGTGAAGTTGTCAGTATTGAAATGGACTGTTGCAAGGCAAGCAGCAATGAAAACGAACATTGTTTTATACATAATTTCATCAACACTGAATTAATCAACATTAAATAGGGACTTTTTAGAAAAAAAAACATTGTTACAAGCTCAAATGGCCAGTATTGGCAATTTGTTAAAGGAATTAAAGCTATTCACCAGAAAGCTGAATTGTGCATGTTTATTTAATGGGCAAAATCACCACCCAGAAATGTAGAGACATAGCACATGCATGTTCCCTTTAAATTCTATACTGACTTTGATTGAGAAATACATGGAATATGAAATAATAGCATTGCTGCAAAACAAAAAGGAAAATAAAAAATAAAAAAGAAGTTATAATTAAAGACAGGAAGAATTTAAAGAAATTATTAACTAATAAATATATTAGAATTATGAAATTGGACTGGATGAGAGTGTTGCAATGGTATACAAGAACAAGATGATTTTAGAGTTTAGAAAAATAGATGACAATTATTTATTTATTTATTAATCAATACATAACTGGAACTATTTTAGCAGTCCAAAAAACAATAGTGCCTTATACCTGTGAGTACTAAAAGTTTATAAAGATAAAGAGGATCTCCATTTAAGGCTGATAATTTCTGCCAAGTGCGGCAAAACAGATCCCTTAGCAAATCATAGGGACAGTAAATTAAAAAGAATATTAAGCACATTTCTACAATTCCAAAGGGACTCACGGCATTTATTTGATCTAATAAGCCTCATGGAGGGGTGGTAGAGTTGTTTTTGGTAACTGCAGACATCAGAAACCCATTTTCTGTTATTCCACAAGATATGGGTATAGTACAGCATAGTTTAGAGAAAATCCATTGGATACAAAACATGTTAATGTGAAAGAAACAGAAAAGTGATATGAATTTATGAAACAAATATTGGCCGATAAGTATTTATGTTTGAAATGGAGAACTTCATACAGAAATCTGGTGTAGCAATGTGGGTTGTAATAGCACCTACATTTGCAAATTTAACTATATGCAACTGGGGAAGCGATTGTATGTCTAGTAGAAAGTTCAAGGAGCACATTTAGTTTAATACACTTCATTTGGACAATATATTTATATTATAGAAGGGGCACTTTCCCACATTAAATTAAGTTTCACCTATGAAGTGTCAGATAAAGGAATATTTTTTTAGATATTCCTTTATATTAGATATTTACATATATAAGGATATTAAAGATAACAAATATGCATCAAATATATATATATATATATATATGGAAAGTCAACATTTCATAATTTTTATATCCAATATACAAGTGATCATATACATAAAACAAAATATAATATAATAAAAGGTCATCTTGTACAATTATCACATTTGACATCAGATGATGAATTATTTTATAGAGATGTAAAAGTGTTGAGTGAAATGTTTAAGGAGAGACAATACCCATAGGGATGTATTGAACAAATAGTTAATGGGGTGAGGATAATAACCATTTTGCACCAATTGTAGGGAAGCTTATAAGATTTAAAGAAGGTCAAAGGATTATTTTTTCAATTCCATGTGTCTTGCACCATCTGTGGATAGCAAGAATATCAGAAACATTATAATAAATGTATATCAGGTTTTATTTCAGCATGAAGAGGAGTTAATTGACAATGTAAGGCATACACCCCATTTCATCTTCAAGAATGGTTTGAATATGAAAGTAAAATTTAAGTGTAACAACAACAAGGTCGGAAAACAAGTGCTTAAACATGGGGCATGTAAACAGTGTAGGTACATCAATGTGGGCAAGCATATTACAATGGGTAATATGATATATTACTGTAAGGGACACTTTGACTGTAATACCAGAGGGGTGGTATACATTGACACTTATTTATTATGCCCTGCTTATTATATAGGGAAAGCAGAATATGCTGTTAAAAAAGTCTATTGTCGTTGTTATGTGATCAAGAAAAAAATCTGTTAAATGTATTGGCTAGACATAGTTCAATATGTGAGAAGTTTAATAAATTTGTGTTTTTGCCTTAGAAAAAAGTGAAAAAGAATGAGGTGGGGAGACTGGAAACCTTTTTTTATGGAGTGAGAGCTAGACTGGCAAAGGATGTTGAATTCCAACAAGAAACCTTGGTTTAATATGGATAATTCTATTACCTGCATTTTAAAGAGTAAACATGCTCAAATAGTAAGAAATTGACTGGTTATATTGCATCACATATTTTTAAATGGAAGTCAGTTCAATTAATTTTATATTCTGGAGATTTTTTGACATATGTATAGCGCTCAATAAATTGATATAACTTATTATTTTCATACATTTTTGCAAGTGATTTTTATTTTGGTTTTGGATTTGCAGATCAAAAGGAAACACTTGTTGAGGAGCTAAGAATATTGTTGTTTCATTGTTTTGCACTCTATGTACTGTTTTCATTCATATGATCACAGAGGGAAATCTGGTGTACACAGTCCAGAAAGTGGCTGTACTTGGCTATACTTGCTGGTAACATTTGTGTGTGTGTGTGTGCGTGTGTGTGTGTGTGTGTGTGTGTGTGTGTGTGTGTGTGTGTGTGTGTGTGTGTGTGTGTGTGTATACGTGAGTCTACCTGTGTATATCCTGTATATGTGAGAGTGTTGGTGTCTATCCTTCAACAGCAATTACATATTCTACACCAGCTTTAAAGCATTAGGCAGATTAACTATTTTGCATCAAAACCATATAAATATGTATGTAATACTACTAATAAAACAAACACAAACCAATGTTAACATACAGACAATTTTCTAAGTACAGAAATGCCTTCCTGGGTGGACTTTACTAAAGAAGTAATGAACCTTCCAAAGATTGTGTCAGGCTTCACAACACCCATGGGCAATCCATTATTCTTACAGTAATAACGGAAAAATAAGAAATTCACTGCCCATAGTAAAGAAAAAGCACTCACTTTAATGTTTCCATGCTATTAAATCATAAAATAAATTAACATACAAAATTCACGGACTAAGCGATTTCACCTGATAAAATATTAAGGCATCATCAGAGTCAGTGAAAACATCGTTAAGCTCTATTTAAATAACACCAGATCTTAAAGTCAATCATTACATCATTCCCTGTCATGTCAAATTATGTAATATGAAGAATAAAATCTCTAATAAATAAACAGTAAAAATGTTAAAACAGTTAAAAGTTAAAAATAAGACATCTGGAATGCAACTTTGAATGAAACAAATCTTTGCAAAAGGTAGATCATATACACACATCAGCTGGGTATATTTTGTAAGGTTATTTTCAATTTTTCTTATCACATTCTAACTCAGCTTCCTTTCTTCATGATACCATTTTAAGATTTATTATGCCATAATGAATAATTAAAATGTAATAGTGTAAATGCTGATTTGTGATTGCGACTGACATAACAATGGTAAATCAAGAACTACTCGTTAAATTAGCTCTGTAGTCATGCTGAAATATAAATCAGTTTTGCAACTAAAACACAAAGATAACCAACATTGTGTTCCTCACTAATTCAACAAAATCATAAAGCACCCTCGCAGAAAAAAGATTAACCCAACAACATCATTTAAGCTGAAAAAAATAAAAATGTATTTCTTAATGTGCAACATATACTTGAAGCATAAATATCATCTAAGAATAGCCATACCAAGGTGCTAATTGCAATCAGTGGAACTACATAGCAAATGCAAGCATGTAAATGGCCTTACATACATAGAGTACTTAACAAATTCATCTCAGGTCACTGCTATCAACTCAAATTTACTGATAAAGTTAAATTGTACATTGACAGTGGTAGATTTAATGCACAGTTTATTTGCAATATCACTACAGACTGTCTCAAATGGGCTCATGCAGTATAGAAGTCATGGATGGCAATTAATAAGGAGCTGAATGACTGAATGTGATAGGAAAAAAGGACTAGAGCTAAATGGCATAAGCTGGCTATCCCTATATTTCATGGGGGGACTAGGACCTCCGAACCTGAAGAGGCATTGTAAGGCAATGCATTTAAGCCTAATATGTGCAGCATAAGCTGAGTGTTATAGATCAGTCTAGTAAACAGATTATGGTGCTACAAAGGGAATGCACAAGAGCTAAAAGAGCAAGCCATTAAGGAAAATAGTAATAACCATAAAAGAAAAGGACTAAATCAGGATGAAACGGGACCACATTTTTTTTTCCTGTAGGGATATAAAATCAAAAGGGTGCACAGATTAAGCAGGAGGTGGCTGGATGTAACAGCAAGTAATAACTGGGAACAGATACATCATAAAGGAAAAGTAATAGAGGGAGAATAAGCCAAGTAAGTGTTTGATTTGCTGGTTAGGGATTGTCACCCATTATCAAAGATTTGTACCAGAATGCAAACAGAGTTGGAAGGAGAAATAATAAGTAAAAAGCCAGCCCTACTGGGGTTTCTAATGAGGCCAATAACAGATGTTGTTGTCAATAAAGGGAGAAGAAGGGCATATAACAGTTTGCATGATGACTATAGGAAATATTCAGAGGATCTTAGATAGGATTGGGAAATCAGAATAGAAGAGGTAGTTATGAAGGCACAATCAGAAGAGATTTGTAGGACACAGAACTATGAAACAAAGTTCAGACAATTCAGGATATCTAAATAACAATACTTACACAGGATTTGTGCTGAAATGTTTGCACTGGTATTTATTTTACATTAAGTTGACTTCAGAGGGTCTTCTCCAGACTGGGAAGAGGTATTGGTAATGTGAAGGGAAAACGAGAGGTAACTAGAAATGTGTCTTTGGAATGCAGAGAATGGAATTAATGTTAGCGACTCTTCAGAATGCTTTGATGCAAATGTTATGGGAATAAATTACAGTAACTCAAAGATTTTTTGAGATGGTGTTTAGGGTTAAAAGTGGCAATGCATAGCACTGCCTTATTGATTTAATACTGTTAGCAGCCAAAAAAAAGCAGAAATGAGAAAATGGAAATCAAAGACAAAGCCAACTTTAGAGGGTGTACTAAGCATTGTAAAAGAAATTAAAGAAACGGAGGTGGGATCTTTAAAGGGGAAGGAAGTAAAATGTACAAAAATAACTGCCATATTTGGGATCAAATATTGGTCAAGAAGATGTGTTTCATGGGAGAGTTGGTGGGTATTGCAACCATGAATTCAGGATGTAAAGACTAATGTTGAAGTTATGAAGAAATGTATAATTCACAAATATAGCAATAAAAATGTTCTTGGAAATTTTATTACTAATTTATATCATCAAAGCATAATGGATAAATAAAATTGTTTAAAAAAGTTTATATTTCTACTCTGCATTAAATAAACATGATGTAGAAAAGTATTCCATGCTACCAGCTGCATATACTTGTCAGGTAACCAAAGAATTTCAGTGAAGTAAGCACTATGTGAAAAATCCCATTGTACAAAACCACTGGTAAAAGAGTATGTCATTTTTTATTACATACTTTGTTTGTAGAATTGTAATATTCTTCATTCCTGGATGGGTAATGCAGATTTACCATGGCTAGCTTTGGTGACCAAGACTTTGCCCTTAATATTACACCACACTGTGTTTACTTGTGCTTTGCCATAATACCAAACCACACCAGGTGAGACTAAATCCTGCATTATATATTCCAGAACATGATTCACAGATACACAGACTTCCATAACATAACTTGTGGAGAATACAATACATAGATTTTGTTGCCCTCTTCTGTCCTTTTGTTTTTCCATGCCCTCACAAAGTATATTAAGTCTTCCAAATGTCACTCTCTACTCCAGCTGTGGTCTTATAAGCTATCAGTGTAGAGGGATAATAATTTCTTCTGTTCTGCTAGGAACGCCTTTCCTATGTGTGTACTACTATTGCACATGGCTGCATCGTGACTTGGCCAAACTGCTTGTTCGGCATTAAAGAGGACAGTGATAAAGTAGAACAGTCTGTGGCATCTTCCTTACTCCAGAGGATCAACTGCTACATATTTTGTTACTGAGGTCTCGAGGAGTGTAAATTTGGATGGTCAGTGCAGATATATCCTAACAAACAGGGGTGTACATGCTAGATATACATAAATGCCGGTGTTAGTCTGTTTCAATATTCCAGTTTATTTTCTGTTTTCTGCACATTTTGAAGGCAAAGCATCCACACCAAGCAAAGATAAACTTCTCTGACTACTGGATAGCCAACTGCCATAGCTTCCTGACATCTGTGGGTTCACATTCCTTATAAGGTATGGTATTTTGAAGATATATTGGGACAAACATACATGTCTGTATTGTGCATTTAGTATTAGTTATTTTCTTTCCACGGGTTTATTTCATACTGACCGACTTAGTGGTAAAAGATAATACAGCAAGACAAGGATCACTGAATACTGGTCTGTACATTCTGTTCCTTCAGGTTGGGTGGAGGGTGCCTTTGAGGAGGTCTGATACGCGTCTGACATATTTGTAGGCTAAAGGTCTAATGGCATGAATATATATCCTGCTACTGCTGAGAGTGCTAAAAAAAAAAAAAGAGTAACAGGCAGCCTGTGATTCACATGTTGACAATGGCCAGTAACACTGACAGTGACCTTGCAACACAACACTGTTATCAGCATATTAGGGCAAACAGAATACTAATCACATGTGCATTTAGTGTGCTTCCTTTAGTTAAGGTGTGTTACCACAGATTGACATACTAACAGTGCTGAAAAGCACACAGATGTCTGTGCAAATGTACAAGTGTACAAACATATGCATATGCACACTCATACACAAACACACCCCAACACACACACACACACACACACACACACACACACACACACACACACACACACACACACACACACACGTGCATGCACAGACACAGCCTGCATATACTTTATTGGCATAGCTAATTGATGAGTAAGGTTCAAATTTTTGGGCCTGAGTCTGTCCTAGATTTACTTCAAGCTGTCTGTGGGTAGCCTGGCAGGTGATATTTGTAGTTCTTGTTGTCCTTTGCTTGTTTGTCTCTTTAGCATATGGTAGTGCCAAAGGCATGTCTGATTATGTTACACTTGTCACTCATAACTTTGAGGAGGTGTACTGCAGGTCTCATTACCAGGCAGATGAAGCATTCCTTTAGGTGTCTGAAGTATTGGTCGAGAATGGTTCTGGTATACCATTGTGGCTATTTGTATGCCTTCTGGGAGTGCAGATTGCTGTCATTTGCCAAGAATCCTGTTTGTATTTTTCATTACTGACTAGTCAGCCATGGAGCATGGCGACTGATTCAAACCCATCATATAGGACATAACTACTCCAAATGTTAGCTGCATGTGGATCGCTTGGATGCCTGGTACATATATCATTTAAGTATGTTATATAGCCTACATATTAAGGGAGTGTTTACCCAGCTGCATAACATATACATGGCAATGTCAGTACAGGTTGCTCTCATGGTGATATGCACAATGTCATAGCAGAAACAATACTTATCAGTCTCATGATTCTCTTCAAGTATCTCATTTTAGATGTTTTCTTTATATTTTTAGACTGATTTCAGGGTATGTGTTTGTGTAAGGATCTACAACAAGCATACGTTTGCTACAAGACTCTTAAAAATAACATTTGATTTGTCTTTTGTTCTTTTATGTATATATATATATATATATATATATATATATATATATATATATATATATATATATATTCATGTCGCTTGCTTTTATTTCTGTACTGTTGGTTTTCAGATGAAAAATATCTTTGGACCAGCCCACCTTACCAGTTACCAAATATTAAATAAATAAATCAGAGACCAGTAAGGTCATGGACTTTATTACATGTGATCAAACATTTTTTCTTAATGCACAAAATATTGGCCAAAAACAGTGAATCACAAAACAGTGCTCACACCGGGAAGACTAAAATGACCCTTCCAATGCTGGAGTCATAATAAAGCTCTTCAGGAGTTTAGTTGTTTTGTGTTTCATTGCATTTTGATCAGTATTGTGCGACTCAACCAAAAGTGTTTGCCATTTGCATACAGACTACTAACATATATATATATATATATATATATATATATATATATATATATATATATATATATATATATATGGGTCTACTTCATAACATTGACATTTCATAACACTGAATTTCATAACTTTCAGACAAAAACATCTAAATCGCAAAACATTGAAAACCCAAAACATTAAAAATTCAGTACATTGAAAGTGTGCTTCATAACATTGAAAACTACAATGCATATGTAAATAACATTCTCTCCAGTTATAACAACACCTAACTAACAAACACACTTTCTACTACATTTCTGCAGGGGGGCAATCCCCCTGCAGCCCCTATGTGTGGGGCTCTGCCACCCAAACACCCATAAATTAAATATACCAACTCCAAGATGGCACTAAACTGGAAAAAAGTTAATTTCCTAAACTCACTGATTTCATTCTCCATCCTGTAACTGCTTTAAATTCTTTACCCCTCTGTTCATTGTGCATGCACAGCAAGAAATGGGCTTCTATATAAATTGAAATGCTAGATTTCAGTCCTGTATCTGTTGAAGTCTTTGGAATACTAATGAAAATGCTTTCTACTACAGTGCATGTGTTAATGTGTGTTACTGTGTGTTTTTGGCTTTATTAAAAGATTGGACCTTTCTAGTGCTGGTTGTTCCTTTCCTGGGTACTTTAGCTTGGTTATTTGGTTTTATTCGGTACCTGGAACCTCATTGCTTTGGATTCTTTCTACCTAAGATAACATTGTTAAAGGTAACATTAAAAAGCATGAGGTGTGGCTGTTTGTGTAACCAATATTTAATTAATAAAATTAAATTAGGGGATTCAGGAAAGCCTACACGATAATTTTGACAGTGTGCGCATTATGGTATGAAGCACACATGGCCATTAAAAGTTTTAGATTCAATATAGTCTGTGCAGCAGCACACTCTCATGAGCAAACATGGAAACTTTTGTGGCATGAAGTTTATGCTATCGAAGCAAACCAACATGGTGGAGTGATCAACAACCTCTAAAGTAACCTTGTATACTTCACGTTCATGTTGGCCATGTACTCAAAAACTTTCCAAATACAGACACGGAAAGGAGTTGACATGGAAATAAGAGCAAGTAAAAGCTCTTATATTTGTACAGAACTGACCTTAACATGTAACAGCACACATATTATTATATAATTGCACACTGTGGATGCTAGAAAATCAGAGCAACAAATACAAAGATACCTTTTTAAGTGTCATGACATAAATGCCGCTTCTCTCACCCACCCCCAAATGAAGAATATACTTGTAAGTAATGCAAGCTGCTAAAATGTATAAATGTCATGAAACAGACTATTTTACTGTAATCTAGGCATATGCAGGATGTAGCTGATGAATTACAGTCTCATTTTATTAAAACATGCATTCCTATGTGCTGATTTATAGGTAAAGTAATACCCTCCCCTGTGTTTACAACATTGAGCTAACGTGCCATTTCCCTGCCTACATGGTTATTAACTGTGTAGATTCTAGGCTGTCAGTATGGTGGAAATGCAAATGAGGTCAAAACTCATTAGAATATTTGAATCTCAAAAAAGAGTAACTGTGTAGTGATGTTCACTTTGTGTAGGCATTTCCACAGCGTTCGTGTTGAATGCATGGCAACAGAGAATGTTGACATCAGGGGTGTGTGTCAGGTTACCCTTGCAGAGGTGAACATGTAGGGCTGTAAAGGGTGAAAGTGCATGTAAACAGTGCACAATTTCCAGGTTCTGTTCCTCATTATTTGGTTGTTAAAGTGCATGCTGTATCTCTGGTTTATTTTTTTTTTCTTTGCCATTGTTTCCCTGATAAGGTGCTTAGCACAACCACAAGAATAGGAGGAATGAATAGTAGATTTCTTTGGGTTGTTATCTAACTATTCCTGTGGCAGCACATGTATGTGTTAGGGTCTTGAATATAGATGGTCTTGGCTTCTATTACCAGGTGTGCAGCCTTTCCTTCACTTTTCATGTTCTATGCTTGCATGATATCACAAGAACAGAGGAAACAAATATCAATTTTGCCTATGCTAACCTTATTTATGTCAAGGTGCACAGAGGTATGCGGAGGTGCACATAGTGCACTAATAAGCAAGCAACAGGTGTGTTTAATAGATGCTAATTAAAGCATAAGCAGGTGACTTGCATGTTAATCAACCAATCCAACATGGTGGAGCTATTCAACAATGTATATAGCATCCATGTAGCCTCCATTCTGATTTTTCCTCAGTCATTCAATACCACTGGAGTAGAGACAAGGAAATTTTAAATGACACAATGCTAGGGGCTGCTGCAGCTATTCTACATCTGCAAGACGCTGAAGTTAATGCTGCTAGTGCTGCTGACAATAGGTCTAGGCCGAGAAGGAGAAGAGTGTAGAGGCCCAGGGCAACTTTCCAGGTGCTACATGAGCTGAAGATTGTAGAGGGCTATGGGGTGGACAGGGACACATTACAAGAACTCTGTGAGCTCTGCCACCCTCAACTCAGAGCCAACTGAGGGGACCCATTCCCAGGGGAAACTAAGGTATGTGTAGCCTTTACAATATTAGCTACTGGTACTTTTCAAAGACTAACTGGGGATATGATGAGTGTGTCACATACATCAGCCTCCAGGATCCTCCACCAATTTCTGGATGCTATGCTCATACATGACAGAGATCACATATTTTTCTCCCATAGATCTAAAGAGAGGGCCAGCAATATGGAACTGTTTTACCATGTTGCACACTACCGTGAAGTACTCAGTGCCATAGACTGGGATCTATATTAAATTAACGAAAGCTGGTAACAGTGAATACATCTTACCCGACACATAAACATTGAACTCTGCAAACCACGAATGGCCATGTCCGCAAATTTTTTACTTGGGAAAAAATTCAGTCGGCCGTTCTCGGGAATTGCCATTTCCTTCAATGTAGAGCGATCTTAGAGTTGGCATATTTAGTTAGGTGGGGTGTGGGGAGAAAGCCCCCCACTTGATTAGTGTTTTAACATTTATGTTTTTTTGTAAGGCCACATGAATTTTTTCCCAGAAGAAAAAATTTGCGGACGTGGCCATTCGCGGTTTGCAGAGTTTGCTGTTTATGTGTCGGGTAAGATGTATTCGCTGTTGCCAGCTTTTGTTAATTTAATATAGACCCCATAGATTTCACTCATGTACACATTAAGGCACCACCTGGTGAGCAGGGTAGAATCTACATTAACCACAAGGGATACCACTACATCAACTGCCAAGTCATGTGTAATGCCCTGGGAATTATTTTGAATGAGTGTGCTGGCAACCTTGTCAGTTATCATGACTCCCATATCTGGCACACACCACAGCTCTACCAAATATTTGCTAAGGGGGACATCACACAGGGCTATTTACTGGGGGGTGCTGGCTATTTCCTGGAATCGTGGATAATGACACCCATCAGAAGTGTGCATATGCGCTTGGAAGAATGCCATAATGATGCACCCACTCAAGCTAGAAACATCATAGAGCATGTGTTTGGGCTTCTTGAGTCACAGTTCCCTTGCCTAGATATATCTGGTGGAGCCCTGCAGTATAATCCACACTATGAGGACACAAATATCCATAGTATGTGCTATTCTCCACAGTCTGATCTTGCAGAAACAGCTTCATCAGGATCAGCAAGGGGAAGGGACACCCCCCCACTAATGCCTAGGTCACCACAGCCACAGTCAGAGGAGAACTCAAAGGAGGAACCCCCAACTGCTGTCCCTGTAGGCAGACGTAGGCATGCTCAGTATGCCCTTGCTTTCCTAACAGACAACAAATATGCACATTCACTGACCACCTAGAGACCTAATGCCTTTCTCCTACTCACATACATATAGTAAAATTGATGCCAGGCATTTCACACAGCCTTTACCTCCCCATGCATTTGCTGTGCACTGCTTGCATCAGACAGAGACAGCCCTGAACTAAAAGTGTGTCAGCTGCTGCATTTGCAAGGTAAGTCCTGAACTTAGAGTGTATTTTTTAGTAATATTATGTCATACCCTTATAGTTTCTAACTTGGAACAGTAAGCAAGTATATAGTGGTGGATTTGTACAGAAAGTACCTTAACATGTGACACTAGATACTTATTTACTTATATTTGTCCATTAGTAATTAGTAGGCTTCAGGCATGAAAGATTCACATGGTCATACATCTGAAGAATACTGATGTTCCCTACATGGCCTCAGTATAGCATCACGCCTTTGTAGTAGTAAATCATTAAAGACAGAAGTTAGAAACCGATGAGACACATTGCAGTTTTAGACTTCAGACTTGTTTATGTCATAACAATAGCTAAGCTTTGCCCCCCCCTCCAAAAAAAAGAGGAGTGTGCCCTTGTTCCTGCTATAACACTAACTCAGGTATGCTACCCCCAGAAGAACAATATATGCGTGTTTTAAGTCCACTGATATGGAATGGCTTACACACTGTATGTGTTAGATAACAGATGAAAGACCAAGAAACACAGAAAGGTAAGACAGAGCTGTATATTTGTTAGCATAATTATGACAGGTTACAAAATCATTAACTGCTCTATGCCCAAATATACTGAAGGGAATTAAATGTACAAATTACAGCTGATGGTTTGATAGCAGTGTACATTCTGATGTAGCTGATTGTGTGAAGAATGACTTATTTTCATTGATGCAAAGCTGTTTGTGTGGCAAAAATGACTAAGGCATCCCTCCTATTTTCTGTAGCTGTGTTTGTGTGAGGGTTCAAATCTTGACATATGTAGAAATTTGTGACATGAACTATCAATTTTTACGGTGCTTTTACAGAGTTTGCATATGTCTCCCTTAGTTTCATTATCTTTTCCTCTTTGTCTTCTTTTAATTTGATTTTTGTGAGATGCACTGCATCCCAAAAAAAGAGTTTGGCTAAGCTTATCTTGTTTGTGTGAAGTGCAACAATGCAGAAATAGGGAAGAAGCTGATTGCTTTTGGAAAGCAGACACCTAAAAATAGAAAATGGATACATTCAATTAATGCTTTTAGCCATCACAAAAAGCCAGCCTCGAGTACAAATGGGCCTGGGGTAGCACGTATACATCACATAATTGTAACTGTGAAATATTAACAATGCTAGTTGTCTTTGCGCACTGCTTCCCTATGCACAAACAGGCCTATCTCACATGTGTGTACACTTTGTTAACCATTGCGCAAATCCAATGCTCATTGTGCTATGGAATTGGGTATATGATATTTTACTGTGGGTGTTAATTGTCCACTTCCTTTGTATGACATAAAACTACATGTGGAAACATTGCAAACTAATGGCACAATATAACTATATGTCATATATTTACAGTACATCCATTTGCTCACCCGTCAAATTACCCCAAACAAGCACTATAACCCTGGAGTCTCATTACTTTTTCCATACATATATAAGCCACAATACAAAGTGTTATATATAATGCTGTGTGTTCAGTCATGGACAGGTCCACTTGGTAGTGCTCACAGCCTTGCTCTGCTAAATTCAAACATCCAAATGTTGTCAATAAGGGTGTTGTTACACAGCTAGGCTTCAAATCAGCATACTGCTATTAGGCTACTAGCCTCAGATGACACAATGAAGCAATGCACCTATGCAGGCCTACCAACCACTTATCTCCCACATGGCCTGGTGATGTTATCTACTATACGTTCATCTACAGTACTAACAAAATCTGACTTGTACCATGGTGCATGTGTTAAGTACTGTGTTCTCTAGTCTGTGTACATAGATAGGTAGGGGTTCTATTCTCACTGCAGTCAAATTGGTGTGTATGCCTACGCAGAAGTGTGTATTCCACAGTTTCTTCTCCAATGGCATGACTTGTTATTTTTTTGAAACTTGCACAGGCCTATACATCCATTTCATGTAGGCCTCCCAACCTCTGAAGTAATAAGCAGGGAATTGTTATGGCTAGACTTGTATAGGCCCTAGGGCCGATAGCCTAGTACAAACCTATGAACCTATGAACATAGCCTGCTCATGTCATCTACTATAAGATCACCTGCAGTGGTATCAAAATCAGACTTGTGCTGTAGCACTTGTGTTAAGTACAGTGTTCTGTAACTGGTGCACTTATATTGGTAGGGATTCTAGTCTTACTGCCGTCAGATGGTTGGTGGGGTTGGTATATATATATATATATATATATATATATATATATATATATATGGGTCTACTGCTTTTCATCGAGTACCACATATTCTAAAAAGAGCAGTAGACTGCTCAGTTACACGAAAGTGCACTTATTCAAAAGTGCACTTTTGCAAACTCAGCTTCTACGAATGGATCGCACCACAGTGGAGGACAGCAGGAAAACATGCTATGTCCTCCACTGTGGTGCAGTAGTAACTGACCTTACGGTTAGGGCATGAGTCATGGTAAGAGGATAGCTAGTAGGTTTATCCCCTTACCATGACCCGCGCCCTAACTCTAAGGTTTGTGACTACCTTAACACAGTGGAGGATAGCCTGTCCTCCACTGTGGTATGGTAGTCATGGACCTTAGGGTTAGGGCACAGGTAATGTAAGGGGATAGCCCTACTACCTATCCCCTTACCATGACCCGCGCCCTAACCCTAAGGTTCATAACTACTGCACTAAAGACAGTAGTAGCCCGTTCGCTGAAGCGGGTTTTACGGACGTGCACTTTCAATTAAATGCACTTTCGCGTAACCCAGGGTATACTGTGCGAGTTTGAAGAAGTGTATTTCTGAACATATACAGTAGACCCATATATATATATATATATATATATATATATATATATATATATATATATTATATGTGTGTGTGTGTGTGTGTGCGTGCATGTGTTGTGTGTGTGTGTGTGTGTGTGTGTGTGGTGTGAGTGGTGTGGTATTTTCTTCCTGTAGTAGTCAAATGGGGGAGGGGTTGGTGTGTGTGGGGTTGTTGCTGCACTACTTTGCTTCTCAGGTAGTTCTGCCCCGGAGGACAGGCCTGTGGTTCCTCTCCAGGAGCAGTGGCAGTGGGGGTGATTTTATTACCCAACAAAAATTGGCAGGGGATGATGCGTATGATTGTGCACCACACTGTGGGTGTATGCCTACATTGGATGAAGGCACTGCTCTCCATCATTGTAATGAATAACACAAGGAGATGCAGACATCAGACACTGCAGTCATTGATGCAGTGAGGTGACAGTGATGACAGTCCAATGGATGAGGACTCTATTCTCACTGTCACCCAGACTGACATCCATGGGTTTGCAAATTCCACACCCTTACCCCATCCATGGTGCTCATCCACCTATTGTGTTCTTCACCATCCCTGTGTCTTGTCTTGTATGTCCTGTCTGTTGCCAATTGCTTCCTCACCTTGCTAACTTACCTGCCCCAAACATACCTACGTCTCTTCCCCAACACTCCCCCCAAAACAAAAAATTAATAAATAAAAGGGCACCTGTCTCAAAAATTAAATTGGCCCATACTTAGCTCTCCATGACATAGACATGTCTACTTGACACACTTGCTTCAGTCCAATTGGCTATGCAACATGATTACATTGTTCTCATCTCTCTCTCTCTGGAGGTCACAGTCCAAATTCAGCTAATCATCTGTTCATATGATCAGTTTTTCAGGGCACATTCTCAGTATACATCATATATTCACAGTGCATACATGTGTTGTCCACCCCCCAAGCAATACAACCCTGGGGGTTCAGTATTTTTTACATAGATATATCAACCACAATACAAAGTGTAATATATAATGTTGCGTGATCCCTCATGGACAGGGCCAGTTGGTGATGCAGATGACCTTGCTCTGTTAAATTCAAACATTCAACTATGCTAAATAAGGGTACTTAGGTTCATAGGTTCATACAAGGCTATCTGCCCTAGGGCATTTATAAGCCTAGCCAGAGTGTGTTGGCTTTCGCCACCCATTTTAAATTAATTTTGCTATGCCCTTTTTCGAGGTCAGTATACTGTGCCTCTGTCTAACAGTGACACAGAAGTGATACCCGGGGTAAACCTACGATCTCCCATCCACTCATCAAGATTCCTCTTGAAGACAGTCAATGAGGGACTCTGCCTAACCTGGACTGGGATTTTATTCCAGAGTGAAGGAAGCCTCTGGATTATGAATCTGTCCCTCCAGCATGTCCTATTTATTTCAGTGCTGAGATTCAAGTCTCTCGAGCGCGTAGATCGATGGGATTTGGATTTTCTGAGGTACAGCATGTCCATTAATTCCGGGTTGGACATGGCTTTATACATCAGGCAGAGATCACCTCTGAGCAGGTGGTATGCCACTGAGTAGAGCTGGAGTTTCTTTAACCGGGCAGCATATGGCATCTGTTTGAGCCCTATGATCCTCTTGGTGAAATACTTTTGGGGTCTTTTCACTTGCTGCAGGTGTCTGGTAAGTTACATCCCAAAAGGGGCATTGTACTCAATTATGGGCCTGATGAGGGATGAGTAAAGAGGCATGATGACCTCCCCTGATCTAGATGTGAATTCCTTCATGATTAGGTGGGCTATATAAAATTGTGATTTTACACAGCTAGGCTTCTACATACCTGGGACACACTCCACAGTTAAGTTGCTGGTCTCATATGAACTTACGAATCTATGTGCCTATGCAGGCCTCACAGCTTGTTGTCCCCCAGATGGCCTGTGAATGTCATCTACCATAAGTTCACCTGCAGCAATGTAAAAGCTAGACTTGTACTGTGGCGCTTGCATAAAGCACTGAGTTCTATACTCTGTGTATCTTACATAGGTAGGGGTTCTGTTCTTACTACAGTCAACTGGGTGTGCATCTCTACCCAGTAAAATAAATGTGCTATCCTACAGTTACTTCTCCAATGCTTTGCTAGTCTTTTCATACCTGCAGAAGCCTACACATACATTCCATGCAACCCTCCTAACCTCTTGTCTCACACATGGCCTGCTGATGTCATCCAGTTTAAGTTGAACTGCAGACATGTAAAAGACAGACTTGCACCATGGTGCATGCATAGAGAACTGTATTCTATAATCTTCATACTTAGATAGGTGGGGGTTCTGTTCTCACTGAAATCAACTGTGTGTGGGTATGTGCATGTGTTTGTGTGTGTGTCTGTGTGCGCGTGCATGTGTGTGTGTGTGTGTTTGTGTGTTTGTATGTGTGTGTGTATGTGTGTCTCTGTAAGACAGATGTTACTTGACATTACAGTGATCCTATGACACCAGAATACAGGATGCTGTTATCATCATATGCTCAACAGACAATGCTGATGCAATCAGCTATATCAGATTATTGCATATACAACCATCCCACCATGACAGGATCTGACACTGATGTGGAGCCCAGTCAGATGTCACCTTAGGTTCATAGGAGGTTACTAGGTAGAGGACTGGTGACAGGTATGCTTTGGGGTATGTCTGGTGGGGACAGAGAGGGTAAAATTTGCACCAAACTGTCTGGTAGCAGGTTGGTGATGTCTGCAGGGTCAGTATGAGTGATAATATCTACTACTATTTTGGCACAAAGTTGGCCCTTCACTTTTAGATTTCTGACATAGCTAAATGATTCCTCCTGATTATCTTTAGCTAGGGATGCTACTTTAAGTTTGTATGTGACTTTAGAGGACTCTTCAAGATAGCTAATTTCCTTGTTCAAGTTGTTGAGGGTGTACTTCTTCTGCTGAGTCAGTTCCCTCTAGTTCTTAGACATTACTTTCTTCCACTCATTGCATAACCTTTGTATACTTGATGCACACCAGGGTGTTTTCTGTGAGGAACTTGTTTTCATCCATTCACATTGAGTCAACTCTATACATTTGTGTAGGTATTGCTTATACAGGCCATTTATATACATCTCTTTATAGCAGTCATTGACAGTGGTAGCAGGGGTGTTGCAACTATTTTTTACATTGGCTAGGAGTCTATAGTTTGCTTTGGATAAATTTTTCATCTTTTCTGCTCTTGAGTGGGTGTCAGGTGTGATTATGAATATGAACAAGACTGATGACCTGACCAGGGGATCAACACACATGGGTTAGTGCAGAGAACCACTGTGTTGGTCACTAATAAGTCTAGGATATTCAAGCCCCTTGTGGGGGTGCAGCCTATCTGTTACACTAACCATGTGTATTAATAAAGTCCAACAACCTAAGAGTGAGTGTGTTTGTGAACATATATGACTCCAACTCGATGGAAGAACATTTGAAATCATACATGACAAAGGTGTTTGGCTGTATAGTGAGTGACTCAAGTAGGTTCAAGTAGGAAGAGTAGTACTTGTGGTTCATGGTGAGGGACCTGTGGCTAACAATGATATGGAAAGGGGTTTTACATGCAGTTATTTGGACTTGGAGTAGCACTACAGTGTTGTACACTTTGACCAGTCTTGTGGTGTGTTTGTCTTTAATGAAGGTGTATATACCTTTGCCTTTGATTCTTTCATTCTTGTTTTGATGTGTGAAAGTGTGGAAGGCATTGTACCCTTGCAAGGCGAGGGTGCTCTCTGTAGTCTCGAACCATGTCTGTGTGACTGCACAAACATGAGCATCTTCCAAGGTAAGGAGTTTTTCCAGTGAGTACAGTTCCTGGTTTACACTCTTTGCATTAAACAGCATAACCTTCAGTTTGTTTGTAGTGGATTCTTTTACTTTTGGACTTTAGTTGTTCTGACATTACCTAAAAAGCCACCATGGGGGAGGGAAGCACCTTCATAGTTTACTTTTATTTATGTAACATGTGTTTACTGGGAAAGTGTGACTTGGAATGAAGTCAATTTTCAGCAGAGGCCTGGGGAGAAATGGTCTAGATGCATGTCTTTGAATTGCGTAATACATATATATATATACATATAACAAATATATACATATAGTACAGTGAAGTACATCTCCAGTCATTCACTGCAACATGGACTCTGACAGAGTCATAACAGTACTTGTTGTTGAGAGACTTGAGTGTGTGTGTGATCTGACTGACTCTGGCACTTGACAGGCAACTGACTGTGATCTTTTCCTTATCCAGCCTGGTGAGGGGGACATCTGTATGTCTCACGTTGGAGTCAGTTTTGAGCAAGACATTTGGTTTTGAGGTGTTTTGCCTGATAGACGTATTGGTTGAGACACTGGTGTGTACATTATTATGTGGAGTGGATTCTGTTGGGTCTGCACTGTGTGCAGTATGTTTGCGCTTGGGAGGTCTCCAATCTTTAGTAAGGTTGCTAGTGTGTATCTCCATGTATGTGGTTTATTTGTTGTGAGCTTGTTATGTCCAAAAGATGAATTGTTTGTTTGATATCTGGTTTGTTGTTATGTGAAATAATTGATTCTTAATTCATAGTATAGATACAGCTCTCACATATTGTATTAGTGTATTAGTGTGTTTTAGCAGTAACTGGTTGTTAGTATACATGAGACAATTGATCTGTTGCCATAGGATGCCCATGTAAATTAGGCTACCTGAAGAAATGGTGGGAAACTGTTCGTCCATTATAGAAGGTTTATACTGTACTAACTAGTGGGGAGTGGGCTAGATGGAACAGGTTTTAGAGTAAGACTAACAAAATGTGTTTATTCCATGGAGGGCTAAGTTTACAGAAATGTGTCAATGTTTCATAATGCCTAACTGAGATGCTCTCAGGGGAGCAGTGCAAGCTCTGAGCAGCTATGGTAAACTGAGTGCAAACACCCCAAAACCCAAAGGTGGAATACAAGTGAAGTTAGCCTATTTTAAAAAAGTAAACAAAGGGAAAGGCATACAGTGAACCTTATTCCAACTCTCCTGAAATCAGATGTGTTCTTGCTGCACAGTTCTGTCACAAGGGTTCAAGGTGGGCCTTCTTAATGTAAGAGGGCTGATTTTAGAGTTCCAATGATACCAAACAATCTAGATTCAGTTACCATGAATCAAGTCTATGCTATAAAATGCAGAAGTACTACAAATCCAAAGTGCAGAAAATTTCAATCACAACAGAAGAAACAGTTTACATAAAGCAGCAATTCAGCAGAATACTCTAATGCGAGTGTAAAGAACAGACCTAGCTAGCATGAAATAAGTGGTCTGGAAGCCAAGTGCTTAAACCAGAATTAAGACACTTTCAAAATAACAGACACAATAAGCCTTCAACCAGCAATTTCAAGCAAAGAAGGGTATAGCCTATCCTCCCTATCCTCCCTGCCACAAAAGCCTACAACAGAAACCTTCCTAATGTAAAATAACTGTTTTGGAGGCCAAGTGCTTAAACCATAACAAAGAGGCTTAGAGCAACAGCTACATATAAGCATTCAATCAGCAATTCACAGCTCAGAAGGGCAGAGGCTACCCTCTCCTCCCACCAGAGTGTAGGCTACAACCCATCTTAATGTAAGACAGCTGACCTGAAGCCCAAGTCTTTAAGCCAAAACAAATAGGCTTAGAGTAACAGTTACAATGTAATGCAATTCCAGACAAATGACAGTGACATGTCTTTTAATCTAGTAGTACCAACATGCATCATGTTATGGTTAGTAGGCCCCATGTTATCTTGATGAGAAGGCCCTGTGGTCTGTCTAGCTGCTGCATGTGTCTAGTGAAGTTCATGCAAAAGGCACTGTATTACTGCTCTGATGAGTTTGACTATAGGGTTGTCGTGCAATCCTGAGATCTGAATGTGATGGCATGTCTTATGATGTGCACTATAAGTAGGTACTGGAAAACATTAAAGAGAAAGGTTATAAAGGAGTGATACACATTGCAGTTCCTGACTTCACAAACCTTACAAAAGAATACACTATAAATTATTGTCATTATGATGCTATCCACTGTATCATTTGGCAAGGCAAATATAACTTGCATGTACAACTTTCAGTTCAACAACATAAATGCAGATATTCTAGGCAGTAATGTAGTATGCACCTTATGCATTAGACACAAAGCTTTTGTTTCCCTGAATCCAAAAGAGAGAAAACAGAGATATGGCACAGTTATCACTTGCACAGGGTGCTGGGGGAGGAGGGAGGAGGGCTTAGCTGACACAGGAGGTCGGTGAGTGTGTGTGAGGGAGAAAGGGAAGCAGGCAGGCTGTGTGTATGCCCGCAGGGTCCTCTATGTGAAAGTGGTGTGTGAGAGTCTGCATACATCTTGATATATTGGTCAGGTGTGAGCCATGTATGGTAGAGGTGGCAGTTCATCGTTGTCACCCCCAG
Organism: Protopterus annectens; assembly: GCF_019279795.1. Taxonomy (NCBI): domain Eukaryota; kingdom Metazoa; phylum Chordata; order Ceratodontiformes; family Protopteridae; genus Protopterus; species Protopterus annectens. The sequence goes on along the minus strand of NC_056725.1, from coordinate 1,497,088,551 downwards.
CCATGAAATCTGGTTCTTCCAGAAGCTGCACTGGCACCTCCATGCCCAAGGTCAGATGGAGTGCTGTAAGATGAGCAAGACCAATGTTTGATGGAAGTGCTCCCTTCACATGAATGCCCAGGATCATGACCCCATGGCCTGCCATGTCTGGGTGTAGACAGCACACTCATCAATGGACCAGCGGAAGTACAGCCACTACAGAGGCATGATTGGGAATGGCCACGTTAGCTATCAGCAGATGTTGTGGCTGACCTATACCCATGAAGTTCCTCACAGCAGATGTTCCATCACAGACACTTCTTGTTCCATGACAGACATTCCTCTGTCCATCACAGACACCCCTGATTCCAATGTGTCTTTCATCCAATCCAGAGAATCAGCGACATTGTGGAGGCAGTAATGCATGTCAGACTGTACCACATCCACAACCATTTGCATTTGACTGGAGCACCTATTTGAACATGCCTGTGCCTCCATGACTGCCATAAACATACATTGTGTGACACGGGAAGAGACACCTGCAGCAGGTGGAGGAGGGACAGCAGCCCCTCTGAGCACTGCATCAACCCTCTTGCATGGTACCTTACCACACTTCCCTGCTCAATGTCATCATCATCCACTTGTCCTACATCTGTGGGGTCAGTAGACTGGGTAGGGGTAGGCCTACTGGCTGTGTCCTGGGAAAAAGAAGGGGGTGGATGAATGTCAACCACTGTGTCAGATTCAACTTCTGCACCAACCGACTGTGCCTCAGGTTTGCCAACATCCTCATCAGTCTCTGATGAGACATTGACATCAAGTGGCAGAGGGCCAATACAACCACTGTCATGATAACTTGTGATAAAAAGGGAGAAACACAGGCATACATTAATACTTGCACTACTATGATGCAATATATGCTAAACAACTAACAGTGCTACCGCTGTTACAGACAGTACAGCAATACACACAACAGATCCAGAATGACACATTACATTATATTTTTATTTATTTATTTTATTTATTTTACATTTGTTAACCGGGATAGTCTGACTGGATATATGTCCATTTTCAGCAGAGGCCCGGGGAGAAAAACTCCAAACAGTAACAAAAATATCATTACATATCACGTCACAGATAGCATAATAGAATATTTACAGAGAACATATGGACGAACCATACAGAAATTACATGTAGAATTTTTTTTTTTTTTACATTAAATCGATGAACAAGCATTTTTAATAGTTTCTTAGGAACAGTTGTTCAGAGCAGATAAATCTGAAAGTTGCAGTACAAGATAGGTTACATAGTAGCTGTATACAATCTGGAGAAAATATTAGCTGGGCTTGATACAATAGCATGTCCATTTTGATCCCAGGTATTGTTTGATCTTAGTTTTGAACTGACCTAGAGAAGAGAGTGAGGTAATCTCAGGAGGCAGAAAGTTCCATGATCTGCCTACAGAGTTTGTAAAGAGAGAGTCGCTGGCTAGGTTATTAGTTTACATGTCTGGATAAGGAGTCTGTTGGAAGAACTCAATGGTCTAGGGTTGAAATGAAGCTGCACTACTGAAATAAATTGATTTGGTTTACCATCTGCAGGTGGCCTATGTTGCTGGATTCCTGATGGTTTTGAAATAAGTTAAGAAAGCGGTAGGAGGTTCCACAGTATGGAATGAAAGTGCTAAACCATTTTTTATTTTTTCATATTTGTGTGGCTCAATAAAGTATCAAAGCATTTTAGCTTGAGCAGTCCATTTGTTTTATTTCTAAGAAAGAGGTAAGGCTAACATCATCACATTTAACAATAAGACAGGGGGTGCTACATGTACTCTGCTAAATCAGCATGATGTGTTACTTCAAAATGAATATGGCTGACAACAACATACTGAACTTATCTTTAACCCCTACCCCCAAAAAAACACACATGACACAGAAGTCACTTTTATTTCAATTGTTTTACTATACAACAGTGTTGAACTGGTCATATAACAAAGCCTATCTGGAAGTTCTTCCTGTGACTGAGAAGGAGGGGCAACCACATCAATCACATATTGTGGTCTGCTCTGCTGTGAGTTGTCCTGTTGTAGAAGATTCACCAAGAATTTCTCACTAGAGATGAGAGGTGGTTCTGCAGCAGCCCCACCCCCAGTTACCCTCTGGTCTTAGGCAACAGCAGTTGCTTGCCTCTGTGCAGATGTGAGTATGTCAGTGGACCTGTGGTGCACCTGCTTGTAACTACCGCCGTGGCTGCCCACAGCATTTATGTTTGCAACAATCTGCTGCCATAACGTCAGCCTCTGTGGGATAGTGGGACAAGACCTTCCAAGAAGAAAAGTGGCTTGTTGATAGAGTGCATCCATTGTGATTGTATTCTCTGCCTCACTAAAGAGGGGTCTGCTCCTCAATGACAGTTTCAGTCCTAAAACACAACAGAATGATAATACACATAACTATCATATAACTACAAATTAACTGTTACTAGATAAAACAATTAAGATAGGCAGTCAGTAGTACCCGCTGGAAAAACATAACACATATGACAGACGTGAAATACTAACAGGCAGCATGCAAAACAAGGAGAGTAGCAAGGGTAACACACCCTTGTATGTGCCATAATGGTAACTCAACTACGCTCCACCCAAATGAACACTTTATTCTCATTTGTGACATAGTACCTTTTTTTTGCACTCCCCACCAACTAAAGAACAGGCACATGGACCATTTTGCTAATAAAACACATTTCAAATGCAAACATGCATACAAAGTACCTCTCTCTGAAACATTTGTACATATGTATCACACAGATTACTATTTTCATATATTGTCAATCATTTGTACCTCTGAAATGGCTTGACAAACATGACCATGCCATCAGTACACTTCAAACTAATGCATACAGATAACAGTGTAAAAGGCTTTGCTTCATATTACTCATTAATATAATCCAGCATATGTGTTATGTACATTAGCTATGCCATTAGCCTAGTACCTTCCTATCATCCTATGATCCTATGATCTTGCCTTAGAACCTATAAAATGCTAGTATATTATGTACCTTTTTTGATGGTACGGTTTTGACTTTCAACATGTCACTATAGCAATTTATTTGTATCTCTAGTGCCTGCAAACCATTTTAACATACAATGACACTTCACCCTCATTTTGTCTAACCTAAAGGTATGAGTACCATTTAGATTTTTTAGAATGAAAGCAGGTTTTAGTAAGCAGGAGTACATAATCTTTTCCCACGGTAGCCAGCCTATTAAATCACAAAGTGTGTTATTCAAGCATCTAGCACTGTACTTCTACAATGAGATGCTGTTCTGGTAGCTCTTCCCTTGTTCCTCTCCTCTAAAACTCTTGTTAATCTCTGTTACATCTGTCCCTATTAATTTGTTTCCTCTATGGTTCAAATGCATGTGGTCTTTGTCAGATAAGCTTGATCTCCAAATCATATTGTTCCAAATGTTAATATTTGAAGCACCTTGTCTGCATTTAACATTTTTCATTTTACTCTCAGTAAGCAAATATCCACCTCACAGCCTCAGTGCAGACAGTATGTCAATAACTGTACTACAGTAACCCTTTTCCTTACTTAAGTTAATTACCTCCTGCATGTTCTTTTCTTGCCTCCCTATGCTCATTCTGCCAACATCATTTGCGCCTGCTCTGTTTAAAACCTCATCATGCATTCTTATTTCTGAAACAACTTCTGTTAACCGTGTTTTAACATTATGCATTGTGCACCCCTGAGGTGTGTAACAGTGATCCTTGCACTATTTTTCACAACATGTTATAAATTCCTCTTAGCACAGAGTCACCTATAATTGGTATTTCCTTGACTTATTTAATACCACTTCTTGTAGATGTGCTTGAATCATTGGAGAGATAAGTATTTTCATCCTGAGCCTCTGTTTTGTCTTTTTTCTTGATTCTGAGATTGTACTATGGCACCTACACAATCAGAGTTCTCCCAATCATCTATAATTTAATTTACATCATCTGTCAAGCTTCGGTTCTGTAGTGGGGCCTGTATTACTGGGGCTCTTCCCCCGTCTCTCCAAATTCTCTTGTCTTTTTATTTTTGCTGTGATAGTAAAACTGTCAATGTCTAGGTTATATATATATCTTTCTTTGTACATTTATGTAAATTACTTCTGTTTTCTGATCTCACATTTACCTTTGACCAGCCAGAGTTTTTGTCCAGTGGTGACATACTGATATCTGTGTGGTTTAACGATGTGGTGAAGCCAGGTGCCATATCATTCCCAACTTGCTGATCACCAGTCCTACAGTTTATACATAAAACTATGATCTTCATCTACTGTTTGCACTCTAGTGTTATGTATGCTATAGTGCTCTTTGTCTTTCTCCTTTATTTGTACAGCAATGCCGCTTAGCATTCTGTTTTGAGTAACTATTTACTTTACTTATATAACTTCTAATTCTATACTGCCCTTTTTACCCCTGACTTTTAATTACCTGCATACAAATCAACCTCTGAGCATTAAAAAGAATAGTACTGATCTTTAAAAAATTCTAGCAGATGGTCATAAAGAACACTCCTATTTTCTGTAATAGAAGATCGTTATATACTAGGCCCTATATAGTTATTTCTAGGGAATTCTTCTATTAGCTCAGTTTATTTCTTAATAAGGTATATTCCCATTAACATGTCTCATTTCATGAGAGACATTAGTAAATCCAAGAAGAACAATGATAAATTTGAGTGCCAGAATCATAGCACTAGGCCTATATCATAACAGTTGAGAGGTATGATTTCAATATATGCAGTTCAGACAAGTCCCAACACACAGCACAATGCTTTCTGGTTAAGTAGCAAACACACACTGCTTTAAAAGCTGCCTAGCTAATAAATACTTCAGACAGAACTTATCTATCTCCTGCAAAGTGCAGCACCTGAAGCTAACTACAAAAGTAAATAAATGAAGTTTGCTATGCAGTGTTATTTGTCCTAGATATGGAGTAAGATGACAGAGGTGACGTCACTGGGAGGGAGCTGCTTTAGGTTACACTGACAAAAGGAAGTGAGGTAGGACATGAGGCAGTTGGGGGGGGGTGCAGTGGTAAGAAATAATATAAGGTGTGGGCAGAACTTGGTTAAGTTCTTCTGTACTGGGGACTGAAGCAATTCCTTGCTGAGTTATCAGTGTACAAGAACAAAGTGGTTGGTAGAAGAAAAGATGGAAGGTAAAAAAAAATATGTATATATATATATCCTGCTGCTCTTGTAGGAATTCAAGGCTAGTAGGGGCTTAGAAGAGTGTTCTTTTTCCTCCTCTCTAGACTATACAGCACTTCTCTTCATATTGTTGATTGTTCCTTGTAACTAGGTGGTTTTCTCAAATAGGTTAATAAAGTCATATGGTTAAGTTTCAGTCTTTATTGTGTGTGTGTGTGTGTGTGTGTGTGTGTGTGTGTGTGTGTGTGTGTGTGTGTGTGTGTGTGTGTGTGTGTGTGTGTGTGTGTGTGTGTGTATGAAGCATGAATTAAGACATTGGTGCCAAGACTATTACTATCAAGGACATGGATTCTAATCTTTAAAAAAAAGCTTTTAAAAATACATGCCAACACAATCCTGATATCCAAGCAACTTACAAAATTTATGGAAGGAGATTTGGATATGTGGCTAGTTTTAGTTTAGAGAGAAGATTTAGTGGTGTGCTCATCTAGTCAGATTTTTGCAGAATATCCAGAGTTTTGTTCACATCCTACAGAAATGCCTGCTAACTCAAATCCAGAAACTAGCTACATGGCTACATACTGGTACACTGAGCGGTATGTCTTCTTCAGAAGAAGCCCCTTCTCCCCTTTTTCCTTCTCAGTTTTGGGTAAGGATGGACGATTGCCAGTGAGTGGCTGTGTGTCATACTACTGAACGTGTTGACCGGTGAGCAGACTAACATGCCTGTTCATAGGTTCATAGGTTCATAGGTAGATACTAGGCTATCTGCCCTAGGGCATTTATAAGCCTAGCCAGAGTGTATTTGGCTTCTGTCTCCCTACTAGATTAGCCTACTGTGCCTCTGTAAAGTAGGTCACAGAAGGTACCCTTTTAAGATTAGTTTACTGTGCCTCTGTCTACCAGGGACACAGAAGAGATCCCAGGGGTGAATTTGCAATTTCCCATCCACACATCCAGATTTCGCTTGAAGAGGGTCAGTGAGGGGCTATGTCTAACATGAATTGGGATTCTATTCCAGAGTGAGTGGAGCCTCTGAGAAATGAATCTGTCCCTCCAGCATGTCCTATTTATTTTTGTGCTGAAGTTTAGGTCCCTGGAGCATGTACCTCTAAGGGCACTTGGATTTTTTGAGGTGGAGCATGTCCATTAATTCTGGGTTTGACATGGCTTTGTACATCAGGCATAGATTGCCTCTGAGTAGGCAGTAAGCAACTGAGTAGAGCTGGAGTTTCTTTAGTCGAGCTGCATAGGACATCTGTTTGTAGCCCATGATCCTCTTGGTGAGGTACTTTTGGGGTCTCTCCAGTTGCTGCAGGTGTCGGGTAAGGTACATCCCAAAAGGGGCATTGTATTCAATTATGGGCCTGATGAGTGATGAGTAGAGGGGCACAATGACCTCTCTTGATCTAGATGCGAACCCTTTCGTGATAAGGTGGGCTATGTAGAAGGTCTTTCTAACCACTTTGGCAATGTGATTATTAAAGGGAAAATTACTATCTACGTTGGTCTCCAAATCTCTAATTACTTCTTCCGTACTTAATGGATTACCACCTATGTGGTAATTTGTGGTCACCTTGTTTTTCCCAAAGGGGATGACTATGCACTTTTTAGCATTTAGCTTGAGGCCGTGGCTCTGGCACCAAGCATCCGTCTCTGTGAGACCCTTTTGGAGGATGCTTGTGTCAGCTGGAGATTCGATTATGGCCCCCAGTTTGCAGTCATCTGCGAACTTTGTCAGCCATAATCCCCCCGTGTTAGCCTGAACCTCAGAGAAGTATATACCAAACAAGAGAGGTCCCAGACCTGAGCCCTGTGGGATGCCACTTGTAACTGGTTTGGATTCGGACATGGCACCTGCGATTCTGACCATGTGAGTTCTATCTCTGAGCCATTTCGCAACCCATCTTGTGATATAGGGGTTGATATTTAAGCTGGTAAGCTTATTTTTGATGCCTGAGTGGGGTATTGTGTCGAAGGCTTTTGCGAGTTCCAGGTAGGCTGTGTAGACTACCTTGCCCTCATCTATGGCTTTGGTAACTGTTTCAAAGAAATCAACTAGGTTTAAGAGGCAAGGTCTGCCCTTAACAAAACCAAATTGGGTAGGGTCCAGTGTCTGGAGGCCCCCAATGTCTTTGTTTATGAGTTCCATGATAATACGCTCCATAGCTTTACAGACCAGACTAGTCAGGCTTATGGGGCGATAGTTTCCGAGGTCCATTGTGGCACCACCTTTGTGGAGTGGGACCACTGTAAACCAGGAAACGAGAAGTCGCGCACTACACAATTTTGTTGACAAACCACCCAAAAGTAGAGGGTACTGATGGTATATCTCCAACTCACAAATATGAGAGCTGATGTTGAAAATTAAAAGCGTTTATTTGAAACAAAAAGTTACGTTAAACACTGAGAAGCGTTTTTCGTTCCAACTAGTGTCGGAACTTCTTCAGACAACAACTCAACTGTTACAGCTTCCTTTAAAAACGTTCATCAATTGATATAAAGCAAGTGCCAACAATCAATTACTAATGTGTATTCACTCTACATTTAAAGAACCATACACATACAGTTCTATGTTACATTTAAAATGTGTTGTAACCGCAACAAAAACCAACAATTACCCTAAACATAAGCACTGCCTTAATATACTAAAATAAAACATATGCCCTAAACAAATCTATTAGTCGTGTTGCAATTGTTAATGTAGTTAATACAGTTAATGTGAATAATGTTCAATTACTTGATAGACAGTTATACTTAAAAACACCTTACATATGGTTAAAATATATACAATGTATATAAACAGTGTGTGTGTTAAAAAAATATATATATGATAATGTATACTCCACACATAATTACTTGACCATGAAACATTAAAAAAATTGATCAAGTTGTTAAAATATTTCCTATATGTGTAAAATACTTTCTATTCTAAATATATAAATAAATAAATTAATTAATTAAATTAATTAATAAATTAATATAAATAAAAGTTATCTGAGTAAGTTTTTGATCTTAAGAATACATGCAATTGAACAATACTCATTAAGACCTGGTTCATTACAAGCCACCAATCGTAACTGCCATTTTAATTCATTTCTCTCAAGGTGTAGTTTTAACAAATTGTCGTTCACAAAAGTTTGTTCTTCTAACCCCTTGTTAATTTGATTGATCACCATAAATTTAAATGTATGGCCTAAATTGTTAGCACAGTGTCTGGTCTGATCTTACCAATGAGGGGTTTACCTCTGGTGTGGAACATAGAGTCCCCATGTTGGTGATGACCAGGTCCAATATGTTGTTCCCTCTTGTGGGAGTGGTGACCAGTTGTTCTATTGCATTAGAGTTTATAAATTCAAGGAACCATTGGGTGAGGGTGTTTGGGCTTCAGTAGTTTTCCCAGTCAATGCTTGGGTAGTTGAAGTCAACCAATAACATAGTGTTTGGAGAGACCTTCATATTCTCCAGTGTTCTCAGGAATGCCAAGTGGGGTTCCTGTAATAGGGAGGATGTTCTGTAGCAGGCTACAAACTGAAAGGCAGTTTTGCCCACTGTTAGTTGCACATTCTTCGTGCAGTGCCACTAACCTGGAGGTGTAGGAATCTTTGATGAATATAGATACTCCCCCTCCTTTTGTGCTTCAGTCCGAGTTTTGGGGCCGAAATGCATGGTATGAGTTATAACCTGGTAGTGCTGGGGTGCTCTCAGGAGCCTTGAACCAGGTTTCTGTTACTGCACAGACATCAGTTTTCTCCATACTGAGGAGAGCCTCGAGTGCGTGCATCTTGAGGTTTAGACTTCTGGCAATGAATAGCATTACCTTTAGTTTTTTTATCCTTGGGTTGTCTATGGATGTGGGTTTGTCCTTTGAGCCTTGCCTAAAAAAGGCACTATGGGGGTGGCAAGAGCCTTGGCCAGTAAACAAAAGCCTAAGGGTGACAGGTGCAAGCCGTCCCTAGTGAAGCAATGTGGCTTGTCGAGCATGTCATCCCAGGATGACAGACAGTGGATCCCCTTTGAATGACACCAATACTTTAGCCAATTGTTGAAACTGATCATTTTGTCTTTATACTGTGGCATCATTCTTGGTGAGGGCAAGATGCTACTCCAGGTCAGGGTCATACCAGCCTGGGCTACATGGTCAGAGAGCTCCTCTATGTCTCTTTTCATGTAGTCCAGGGAGGTACGTCTCAGGTCATTCACACCAGCATGGACAGTGACAGAGTCATACTTGTACTTGCTTTGGAGTGACCTGAGTGCTTGCGTTATGTGGTGGATCCTGGCACCCGACAGGCAGCTTACAGTCACCTTCTCCTTGTTCAGTCTGGTGAGTAGGATGTCAGTGTGCCGGACAATAGAGTCCCCTATAACAAGTGCATTTGGTGTGTTGTTTGGCCTTAAGGGCTGTGACTGTGAGGCACACTGATTTTGTGATATGTGATTTGTGGGTATTGTTGAGGGGTGGCTGTTGCTTGGATATCTGATTAGGAGGTCTTTGCTGTTTAGGCAGATTTTTATTTAGAGCCTCTGAGTATGTTTTTGTGTGTTTATGTGTTGGGTATGCAGATGCAATAGGTCTATGTGAGACTGGATTTGTGGTGTGGGTGGTTACCTTTTCCTCCTGACTGACTGCCAGTCTTGGGTTGAGCGAGCTCTGCCTCCAGTTTGGCTGTGTCACTGCATCTCTCACATGTATTAGAGTTTGTTGGAAGGAGGAGAGGGTTGTCTGTGTACATAAGGCAATTGTAACAGTGCCTCAAAATTCCCAGATTCACCAGCTGGACTGGAGAGTAACCTTGAAACTGACCCTTGGACATACCAGATTAGTATAGGGTTCTGTTTTTTTACTGATCAGGTTAGGGAAGGGAAATGATTTTTCACTTGATCAGGAAGGACCAATCGGGAGCCTAATCCTTAGGAGAAGTCAAGGAGGGTGTATTGCTTTAGTTAGTTAGTGTTTCCTTATAAGAGCTGAGCAAGTGCACGGCTTTAGAAAGAGAATAGAGTGATTACTTTGAGAGTTTGAACAGTTCTAAGGGAAAAAGTGAAGAGCAGACTTTGTGGAGCCTGGAATAGTTTAAACCTGTTTAGGTGGCGCTGCCTGACACTGCTCAGTGCGCAAAAACGTGCAAAAAGAGAGTTGTAAGGTTTAAAGAGAAAGAGAGAAATCAAGGAGTTTAGAATTAACCCAAAATGGCCAATAAAACTACAGCTTCTAGGTAGTAACCACTCCTCCAGGGACAGACAGGCTGTTCAATGTTAACCACTCCCACTGGTGAACACAGAGACTTCCCTTTAGCCCAAGCAAGCACTGACCTTTCAGAAACTTCCAAACATTGGAATTTGGCTATATAGCATGTTTGTATCTCTATCAGCTTCTACACACTGACAGTTTTTTATGGTAAGGAAAGCCATCCCCACATGAAATGTAGTATGAGGTTTCCTTTAGAATCTACGACATAGCAATTGAAATATAGCATGCTTTAGTGAAAGACTTTTATATAATTAATTTCTTAACATAGGAATAATAGGAACAAAAAATTATACATATAGTATGAACCTAATTGATTGTGCCTATGCTTAGATGTTTTGAATGGAAGGAAATCTTATTATGTTGGTTTTTATTACATTTTTGTTTTTGTTTTCTGTTATATCAGTGGAAAGGATGTTGAGAATTATATAAACTTTCTATTAATAATGGTGTTTGCACTTAACGAAGTATTAGTGATTGATAAATTTGTATAGATTGTTTTTACCCGCCTAAATGTTTGTTAATTAGGGCGTATGCCATAACTATATAATGGCAGCATTTATTCCTAAGCACTACAACCTGATGAATGCCACTTGTTAGGTGCGTGAAAGCGCTTGTTCTGTTTTATACAATAAAATTTGTTGCTGCTAATCCATCGTGGAGGTTCCAGTGATTTGTTGGATAGAAACTTCCAAACAGTGTAGAACAGCAAATCTGTAACTAAACTTTCTTAACTTACAGAAAGTGGGAAAAAAGCAAGATTCTTTTTTCTTTTTGTTGTAGTTTAAAGGTAGCAGAGATACACAAGCAGCAAAATAATCACAACAGTGCAATAAATGACCCCAGAATTGAGTGCTAGGCCAAAAGCAGGTAAAATACAGTTTTTAGAGAAAAAAACGATTTTAAATTAAGTGTAACACAGGAAATGCAGTAAACAGGCTCTAGATGTGTTCCAAGTACTGTTACTATTAGAGATATAAACTTTAGCAAGCCGGAAAATGCCAAAAATAGGCGGCAAAGCAGTAAAACATAACAAAATATCAGAAGAAAATACTTAAAATCACAAAAGTGGCTCCTTTCCTTCTCTCAACGTTTTCTCCCCTTGGTAGGTGCTTCAGCAACAACTAGCAAGCCTGAAAAGAAGCCAAATCCACGAGGCAGCAGGATTTTATAAGAGACAGATCAAGGAGTTTAGAATTGACCCAAAATGGCCAATAAAACGACAGCTTCTAGGTAGTAACCACTCCTCCAGCGACAGGCAGGCTGCTCAGTGTTAACCAATCCCACTGGTGAACACAGAGACTTCCCTTTAGCCCAAGCAAGCACTGGCATTCTAGAAACTTCCAAACAGTTCAGAACAGCAAACCTGTAACTGAACTTTCTTAACTTTCAGAAAGTGGGAAAAAAGCAAGATTTTTTTTTCTTATTGTTGTAGTTTAAAGGTAGCAGAGATACACAAGCAGCAAAATAATCACAACAGTGCAATAAATGACCACACACTTGAGTGCAAGGCCAAAATAAGGTAAAATGCAGTTTTTAGAGAAAAACGATTTTAAATTAAGTGCAACACAGGAAATGCAGTAAACCGGCTCTAGATGTGTTCCAGGTACTGTGACTGTTACAGATATAAACTTTAATAAGCCAGAAAATGCCAAAAAATAGGTGGCAAAGCAGTAAAACTTAACAAAAATCAGAAGAAAATACTTAAAATCACAAAAGTGGCTCCTTTTCTTCTCTCAGCATTTTCTCCCCTTGGTAGGTGCTTCAGCAACAACTAGCAAGCCTGAAAAGATGCCAAAACCATGAGGCAGCAGGGTTTTAAGAGAGACAGATCAAGGAGTTTAGAATTGACCCAAAATGGCCAATAAAACTACAGCTTCTAGGTAGTAACCACTCCTCCAGGGACAGGCAGGCTGTTCAGTGTTAACCAATCCCACTGGTGAACACAGAGACTTCCCTTTAGCCCAAGCAAGCACTGGCCTTCTAGAAACTTCCAAACAGTTCAGAACAGCAAATCTGTAACTGAACTTTCTTAACTTTCAGAAAGTGGGAAAAAAGCAAGATTTTGTTTTCTTTTTGTTGTAATTTAAAGGTAGCAGAGATACACAAGCAGCAAAATAATCACAACAGTGCAATAAATGACCCCACACTTGAGTGCTTGTCCAAAATAAGGTAAAATGCAGTTTTTAGAGAAAAAAAAAAGATTTTAAATTAAGTGCAACACAGAAAATGCAGTAAACAGGCTCTAGATGAGTTCCAAGTACTGTTACTCTTACAGATATAAACTTTAGCAAGCCGGAAAATGCCAAATAAATAGGCGGCAAAGCAGTAAAACTTAACAAAAAATCAGCAGAAAATACTTAAGTCACAAAAGTGGCTCCTTTTCGTCTCTCAGAATTTTCTCCCCTTGGTACGTGCTTCAGCAACAACTAGCAAGCCTGAAAAGATGCCAAAACTATGAGGCAGACGGGTTTTAAGAGAGACAGATCAAGGAGTTTAGAATGGACCCAAAATGGCCAATAAAACTACAGCTTCTAGGTAGTAACCACTCCTGCAGGGACAAGCAGGCTGTTCAGTGTTAACCACTCCCACTGGTGAACACAGAGACTTCCTTTTAGCCCAAGCAAGCACTGGCCTTCTAGAAACGTCAAAACAGTTCAGAACAGCAAATCTGTAACTGAACTTTATAACTTTCAGAAATTGGGAAAAAAGAAAGATTATTTTGTTTTTTTTTCTTTTTGTTGTAGTTTAAAGGTAGCAGAGATACACAAGCAGCAAAATAATCACACCATTGCAATAAATGACCCCACACTTGAGTGATAGGCCAAAATCAGGTAAAATGCAGTTTTTAGAGAAAAAAAACTATTTTAAATTACGTGCAACACAGGAAATGCAGTAAACAGGCTCTAGGTGTGTTCCAAGTACTGTTACTGTTACAGATATAAACTTTAGCAAGCCGGAAAATGCCAAAAAATAGGCGGCAAAGCAGTAAAACTTAACAAAAAATCAGAAGAAAATACTTAAAATCACAAAAGTGGCTCCTTTTCTTCTCTCAGCGTTTTCTCCCCTTGGTAGGTGTTTAAGCAACAACTAGCAAGCCTGTAAAGATGCCAAAACCATGAGGCAGCAGGGTTTTAAGAGAGACAGATCAAGGAGTTTAGAATTGACCCAAAATGGCCAATAAAACTACAGCTTCTAGGTAGTAACCACTCATCCAGGGACAGGCAGGCTGTTCAGTGTTAACCAATCCCACTGGTGAACACAGAGACTTCCCTTAAGCCCAAGCAAGCACTGGCCTTCTAGAAACTTCCAAACAGTTCAGAACAGCAAATCTGTAACTGAACTTTATAACTTTCAGAAAGTGGGAAAAAAAGCAAGATTTTTTTTTCTTTTTGTTGTAGTTTAAAGGTAGCAGAGACACACAACAGCAAAATAATCACAACAGTGCAATAAATGACCCCACACTTGAGTGCTAGGTCAAAATAAGGTAAAATGCAGTTTTTAGAGAAAAACGATTTTAAATTAAGTGCAACACAGGAAATGCAGTAAACAGGCTTTTGATGTGTTACAAGTACTGTTACTGTTACAGATATAAACTTTAGCAAGCCGGAAAATGCCAAAAAATAGGTAGCAAAGCAGTAAAACCTAACAAAAAATCAGAAGAAAATACTTAAAATCACAAAAGTGGCTCCTTTTCATCTCTCAGAATTTCTCCCCTTGGTACGTGCTTCAGCAACAACTAGCAAGCCTGAAAAGATGCCAAAACCATGAGGCAGCCAGGTTTTAAGAGAGACAGATCAAAAAGTTTAGAATTGACCCAAAATGGCCAATAAAACTACTAGGTAGTAACCACTCCTCCAGGGACAGGCAGGCTGTTCAGTGTTAACCACTCCCACTGGTGAACACAGAGACTTTCCTTTAGCCCAAGCAAGCACTGGCCTTCTAGAAACTTCAAAACAGTTTAGAACAGCAAAGCTGTAACTGAACTTTATAACTTTCAGAAAGTGGGAAAAAAGCAAGATTTTTTAGTTTTTTTTTTCTTTTTGTTGTAGTTTAATGGTAGCAGAGATACACAAGCAGCAAAATAATCACAACAGTGCAATAAATGACCCCACACTTGAGTGCTAGGCCAAAATCAGGTAAAATGCAGTTTTTAGAGAAAAAACGATTTTAAATTAAGTGCAACACAGGAAATGCAGTAAACCGGCTCTAGATGTGTTCCAAGTACTGTTACTGTTACAGATATAAACTTTAGCAAGCCAGAAAATGCCAAAAAATAGGTGGCAAAGCAGTAAAACTTAACAAAAAATCAGCAGAAAATACTTAAAATCAAAAAAGTTGCTCCTTTTCTTCTTTCATCATTTTCTCCCCTTGGTAGGTGCTTCAGCAACAACTAGCAAGCCTGAAAAGATGCCAAAACCATGAGGCAGCCGGGTTTTAAGAGAGACAGATCAAGGAGTTTAGAATTGATCCAAAATGGCCAATACAACTACTAGGTAGTAACCACTCCTCCAGAGACAGGCAGGCTGTTCAGTGTTAACCACTCCCACTGGTGAACACAGAGACTTCCCTTTAGCCCAAGCAAGCACTGGCCTTCTAGAAACTTCCAAACAGTTCAGAACAGCAAATCTGTAACTGAACTTTCTTAACTTTCAGAAAGTGGGAAAAAAGCAAGATTTTTTTTTTCTTTTTGTTGTAATTTAAAGGTAGCAGAGATACACAAGCAGCAAAATAATCACAACAGTGCAATAAATGACCCCGCACTTGAGTGCTTGGCTAAAATAAGGTAAAATGCAGTTTTTAGAGAAAAAAAACGATTTTAAATTCAGTGCAACACAGAAAATGCAGTAAACAGGCTCTAGATGTGTTCCAAGTACTGTTACTGTTACAGATATAAACTTTAGCAAGCCGGAAAATGCCAAAAAATAGGCGGCAAAGCAGTAAAACTTAACAAAAAATCAGAAGAAAATACTTAAAATCACAACAGTGGCTCCTTTTCGTCTCTCAGAATTTTCTCCCCTTGGTAGGTGCTTCAGCAACAACTAGCAAGCCTGAAAAGATGCCAAAACCATGAGGCAGCCAGGTTTTAAGAGAGACAGATCAAGGAGTTTAGTATTGACCCAAAATGGCCAATAAAACTACAGCTTCTAGGTAGTAACCACTCCTGCAGGGACAAGCAGGCTGTTCAGTGTTAACCACTCCCACTGGTGAACACAGAGACTTCCTTTTAGCCCAAGCAAGCACTGGCCTTCTAGAAACATCAAAACAGTTCAGAACAGCAAATCTGTAACTGAACTTTATAACTTTCAGAAAGTGGGAAAAAAGCAAGATTTTTTTGTTTTTGTTTCTTTTTGTTGTAGTTTAAAGGTAGCGGAGATACACAAGCAGCAAAATAATCACAGCATTGCAATAAATGACCCCACACTTGAGTGCTAGGCCAAAATCAGGTAAAATGCAGTTTTTAGAGAAAAAAAACTATTTTAAATTAAGTGCAACACAGGAAATGCAGTAAACAGGCTCTAGGTGTGTTCCAAGTACTGTTACTGCTACAGATATAAACTTTAGCAAGCCGGAAAATGCCAAAAAATAGGTGTCAAAGCAGTAAAACTTAACAAAAAATCAGAAGAAAATACTTAAAATCACAAAATTGGCTCCTTTTCTTCTCTAAGCGTTTTCTCCCCTTGGTAGGTGTTTCAGCAACAACTAGCAAGCCTGTAAAGATGCCAAAACCATGAGGCAGCAGGGTTTTAAGAGAGACAGATCAAGGAGTTTAGAATTGACCCAAAATGGCCATTAAAACTACAGCTTCTAGGTAGTAATCACTCCTCCAGAGACAGGCAGGCTGTTCAGTGTTAACCACTCCCACTGGTGAACACAGAGACTTTCCTTTAGCCCAAGCAAGCACTGACCTTCTAGAAACTTCCAAATAGTTCAGAACAGCAAATCTGTAACTGAACGTTCTTAACTTTCAGAAAGTGGGAAAAAGGCAAGATTTTTTTTTTTTTTTCTTTTTCTTGTAGTTTAAAGGTAGCAGAGATACACAAGCAGCAAAATAATCACAACAGTGCAATAAATGATGCCATACTTGAGTGCTAGGCCAAAATCTGGTAAAATGCAGGTTTTAGAGAAAAAACGATTTTGTAGTAAGCAGGCTCTAGATGTGTTCCAAGTACTGTTACTGTTACAGATATAAACTTTAGCAAGCCGGAAAATGCCAAAAAAATAGGTGGCAAAACAGTAAAACTTAACAAAAAATCAGAAGAAAATACTTAAAATCACAAAAGTGGCTCCTTTTCTTCTCATAGCATTTTCTCCCCTTGGTAGGTGCTTCAGCAACAATTAGCAAGCCTGATAAGATGCCAAAACCATGAGGCAGCCGGGTTTTAAGAGAGACAGATCAAGGAGTTTAGAATTGACCCAAAATGGCCAATAAAACTACAGCTTCTAGGTAGTAACCACTCCTCCAGGGACAGGCAGGCTGTTCAGTATTAACCACTCCCACTGGTGAACACAGAGACTTCCCTTTACCCCAAGCAAGCACTGGCCTTCTAGAAACTTCCAAACAGTTCAGAGCAGCAAATCTGTAACTGAACTTTCTTAACTTTCAGAAAGTGGGAAAAAAGCAAGATTTTTTTTTCTTTTTCTTGTAGTTTAAAGGTAGCAGAGATACACAAGCAGCAAAATAATCACAACAGTGCAATAAATGATGCCACACTTGAGTTCTAGGCCAAAATCTGGTAAAATGCAGTTTTTAGAGAAAAAAACGATTTTGCAGTAAGCAGGCTCTAGATGTGTTCCAAGTACTGTTACTGTTACAGATATAAACTGTAGCAAGCCGGAAAATGCCAAAAAAAGGCGGCAAAGCAACAAAAATTCAGAAGAAAATACTTAAAATCATAAAAGTGGCTCCTTTTCTTCTCTCAGCATTTTTTCCCTTTGATAGGTGCTTCAGCAACAACTAGCAAGCCTGAAAAGATGCCAACACCATGAGGCAGCCGGGTTTTAAGAGAGACAGATCAAGGAGTTTAGAATTGACCCAAAATGGCCAATAAACTTACAGCTTCTAGGCAGTAACCACTCCTCCAGGGACAGGCAGGCTGTTCAGTGTTAACCACTCCCACTGGTGAACACAGAGACTTCCCTTTAGCCCAAGCAAGCACTGGCCTTCTAGAAACTTCCAAACAGTTCAGAACAGCAAATCTGTAACTGAACTTTCTTAACTTTCAGAAAGTGGGGAAAAAAGCAAGATTTTGTTTTTCTTTTTGTTGTAGTTTAATGGTAGCAGAGATACACAAGCAGCAAAATAATCACAACAGTGCAATAAAAGACCCCACACTTGAGTGCTAGGCCAAAATCAGGTAAAATGCAGTTTTTAGAGAAAAAAAAATATTTTAAATTAAGTGCAACACAAGAAATGCAGTAAACAGGCTCTAGATATGTTCCAAGTACTGTTACTGTTACAGATATAAACTTTAGCAAGCCGGAAAATGCCAAAAAATAGGCGGCAGAGCAATAAAACTTAACAAAAAATCAGAAGAAAATACTTAAAATCACAAAAGTGGCTCTTTTTCTTCTCTCAGCATTTTTTCCCCTTGGTCGGTGCTTCAGCAACAACTAGCAAGCCTGAAAAGATGCCAAAGATTCATTGTAAATAACGTTTGAAATGTTTGGCTACAGATGCTTGGTACATTCTTTAAGACATTGTTGAGATTTTATTCAAGAAATGGCTGCAATTGTAACTTTGTGTCATTATATTATTTAGGGGATTGCGGAACAAATGAAGCTTGCTATGCAGAGTTATTTGTCCTAGATCCTACTGATGTATTAAGTGAATTAAGGGGATGGAGGACTGTATACAGGATAGGGTGTTAGAAGTTTTGCAGCTGGGAGGGAGCTGGTTTAGGTTACTCTGAGAGAAGGGAGTGAGGTAGCACATGAGGTAATTGGGGCTGGAGTGTTAAGAACTAATGTAAGGTGTGGGTGCAGATAAGTTCAGTCTTTTAGTAATGGCAACTGTGAGGCCTATTCTCCCTCCATCACTCCTTTCTAAAGGTTGGAGGATGGAGAGGCAATGCCTCCCATTCAGAATCAAGCTTTTTATCACCTATCTCCTTTTTGGTTTTGGGTAAGGTGAGTGGTATTACGCCGATCTGGATGGAAGATTTCACATGAGATGCTGGGTGTCATGTTACCGATTGTGTTGACTGGTGAGCAAACTAATGCTCCTGTTTCATTGAATATAAAGTTTAGAATGTTCAGTTACAGATTTTTTAACTTAATTTTAAGGCATTGTTGACATTTTATTGTATTATTGGAGATTTTCTCCCAATGCCTCCACTGAACAAGTATTTTTTTCCCAGTCAGGCTTTCTTGGTTAACAAATGTCAGTAAATAAATAATTAATTAAATAACATTGTCACAAGCTGCAATTTTGTCTCAGTATTTTATTCAGAGGATTGGGAAACAATATGTTATGCTGGAATAAACCACAATCTTTACAAGATTTTACCTGTCTGAATGGCAACAGGGAGGCTCACCCACACTCTCTGTCTCTCTTAGGGAATGCTCAATAGAAAACAAACAAAAACAAATCTCATTGGAAGTGGGACAATCAGCGTGATGCTTGCAACACTAAGGAAGCATTCTGCACCTGCACCTTTCTATAGATGCCAACAGAAATAAATACAACACTTTTAAAACTGTTTCCAAATGTTTTGCAGTTGCATTTTTCCTAGCTTACTATCTCCCAAGTACAATGCAGAGGATCAACAACAAGTGCTTGCTTACTGTATGTCTGCCAACCACTTGATCATTGCCACTTACCTGAACAGGCAAATGCTCAAACTCCGACTGTCTCGATCTTCCATAACTACCTAGTTCCTATAGCTCACCAGAACCATAACTCCTAACCCTAAAACTCCCTCCCCACTCTCTAACTCTAAAATTTCCTTCTCCTTCTCCCTAAACCTAAATCCCCCTTCTCACTCCCTAACTCTGAGACCCCTTCTCGATCCCTAACCCTAATACCTACTTTTCACTCCCTAACTTTAAAACTCCCATGCTGCAACCTAAACCAAAACTACCATCACCTCCCTAAACCTAAATCCTGCTCCTTAACCTTAAGACCCTCCTCATGTTCCCTAACCCTAAAATTCCCTTCCCAGTCTCTAACCTTAAAATCCACCCATTCCCTAAACTTAAAACTCCTTTGCTCACCAGTGCCCTAATCCACACTCATGTCCCTTCCAGTCACTCACCATAGCTGTTAACCTCATTTCAGCTCAAATAATGAGGTCAGGTAAGCTGCACCAGTTGCTTACCTGAACTCATATTTGAGTTCAAACATGAGTGACAGTCTAAATGAGCTCCAAGATGCTCAAGTCCATAACTTCAGGACAGTAGAGTTTGAGCTCCTGGTACTCTAGTTTGCAGGGAGTACTCAGATACTGGGAGATTTCACACAAACTAGCCATCACAGGCACTGCTAAGTGCAAAAAAAATTATTTATGTATTTATTTTACATTTGTTAACTGGGTTAGTCTGGCTGAGCTTTTGGCTCATTTTCAGCAGAGACCCGGGGAGAAAAGCTCCTCAGGACTAGAAAACAATTTATTAAATTTTAGTAACATAGTAGTAACAATCAGCTATAGGATCTTCCAAGCAGAGACCTGGAGAGAAAAGAAATCTCCTCAGGCAATTCAATTATACAGAGTACTAACAATTAGCAGACACGTATGTGAGTTGTTACAAACAAGGTTTTAAACAATTAGCAAAAGAAAATGTGACTAGTTACAATATTATTTAAGTTGCTTAGAGCAAAATGAGTTGATAGTTAGGCAGATGCTTATTTAAAGTGGGTAGGATCTAGTTGTATAGGAGTTTGGAAACAAGAAAGGAAAGTAAGAATGGCTAGTAGGAGATGTAGGGGAGGTAGAGTATAGGAGACATACTTGACAGGTAGGTTGTTTTGAGACTGTAAGAATTAAGAATGGTTGGAGATAGAGGAAGGGAAGAGGTAGAAGAGGCAGGGGAATAGTGTTAGAGATACATTAAGAGTGAGGTGGTGAAATAGGTGAAAGGATGGTGGTTTCAGGGTGGTTGGCTACAGTGGCAAGACCACTTTGTTTTTAGGTATTTCCTTGTGGCTAATTTGAAACTTTTGCTATGCTGGAGGGATTTTATTTCCAAGGGGAGTTGGTTCCATGATGTAGCTGGATTATAGTTATAGAGAAGGCAGCCTATTTTGGTTTTGGGTTTGTAGATGTCTAATAATTCTTGATTTGAGCTGGGTAGCATCCTAGCAGGGGAATATTAGGATATGATAGTGGAGAGGCTGGGGCAGAAGGAGGGTAGACAGATGATAGACTGGATGATTTGTAGTTGGTATAGTTGGAGCAACTGAGGGAATTCTAGCCAGTCTAGTTGCTGTAGTGATAAGCAGTGGTGTGACTTGTAGGTTTGGTTAGCTGCAAATCTGGCGATCTTATTATAGGTAGTTTCAAGTTTGGAAATAAGTGTAGAATGTAAATTTGTGAATATGTGGCAGCTGTACAGGAGTGTTGGGAGTAATAACACCTGGAAGAGAGTTATTCGGTCAGTGTTAGTTGAGTATTTCTTGCTAGGGAAAAGGTGTCCAAGTTTCTGATGAGTTCTTTTTACTGAGTTAGTAATATGGAGATCAAACTTAAGCTGATCATCTATTGTAACACCTAGCAATTTATTACTAGATTCAGCTGAGATGATAGTGTTGTTGCAGGATAAGATGGTAAATGTACTTTTGAGTGTGGTGATGTTTTTAGGGAGGAAGAGTAGGAGCTTAGTTTTTTTTAGATAAAGTATTAGTTTGTTATCACTAAGCCAAGTCTCAATGGTGTGGAAGGATGCTTGGGTAGTTGAGTGGAGGTCAGTTATGTTGTCAGCAATGGTTATAACAGTTGAGTCATCAGCATATTGCACAAGAGATGACTGGGGACAAGAGGAGTGGAGCAAGTTGGTAAAAATATTAAACAGTAGTGGTCCAAGTATGGACCCTTGGAGGACTCCCATTTGTACAGTGAGAGAGGAGGATAGTGCAGAGAGCCATTTAACTGATTGCTTGCAGGTAGAGAGATAGCTGGAGAACCAGGAGATAGTAGGGGTAGACAAATGTAAGTTAGTGAGTTTATCTAGAAGGCGTGGGTGAGAGACAGTGTCAAAGGCTTTAGAGAGGTCAAGGAATAGGCATGAGACAAGTTTATTGTTATCACGAGCTAGGGAGACTGTGTTGATGAATGATATGAGTGCAGTAGTTATACTATGCTTGGGACAGAAACCATGCTGTGTGGGTGTGAGAAGGTTTTCCTGGTGAAGGTAATGCATTACCTGCTTGTGAATGCATTTCTCTAGGATTTATGAGAGTGGAGAGAGTATGGCAATCGGTCTGAAGTTGGATATGTCTGAGGAGTTGCCCCCTTTGTGAATGGGTAGAGTAAAGAAATTCTTCCATTCAGTGGGGACATAGGATTCAGAAATGGATCAGTTGATTAAGATGGATACAGGATAGGCAAGAGGTTCAGAGGCAATCTGCAGGAAGTAAGGGGGTAGCTTGTCAACAGATGGGGAACAAGGTTTAAGTTTTGAGAGTAATGACTTCACATAGTTGATAATGCTTTTAGAGAGAAGGTGTTAGGTGGATTTGGAAGCGGTATAGAGTTTGTGGGGGTGCTAGTGTTGTTTCTGGGGGGTTATTATGGAGGTTATTGAGTTTATAAAATGATTGTAAAATTTGTTGGCTATGTCTTCAGGTGTTGCATTGGGACATGGGTTAGGAGTGGAAAGGTTTCCTGGATGAAAAGTCTGTTTAATAGAGCTCCAGAATTTCTTTGGACCTGATTTAAGAGTAGAGGGAGGATTGGCATAGAAGTTTATTTTGTCATAGTGGATGATTATTTTTATTTTATTTCTGAGTTCTTTATATTTCTGAAGAAGAGAAGGGGTCCTAGTTTTAGTCCATGTTTTCCAAATCCTATCCCGGTCTTTCATGAGAGTTCTGGTAGATTTAGTGAGCCAGGCAGCAGTATTATATTTTTTATTTTATTTATTTTTATTTTACATTTGTTGACCGGGCTAGTCTAGCTGGACATGTATCCGTTTTCAGTAAAGGCCCGGGGAGAAAAGCTCCAGTACAGGCAATAAACAATGATTTGGCACATAAAGCATTAATATGAGTAAACAATACAAGGTAAAAAAAAAAGAAAATCAATTTCAACACAAAAGAAATGCTAAAAATAGGAGATAAACTTATAATATATACTACTGTATTAGACTTATAAAACAGAAACAATAGCACTACTACTAATATATACTACTGTATTAGACTTATAAAACAAAAACAATAACACAAGATGAAGTTAAAAAAGATTGCTGGTAAAGTCTACTTCTCAGATATAACTCTCAAAGTATGGAAAGTGTTTGTGAGGAGCTCAGTAAGGGGAAAGGGGAGGAAAATTAGGTAAATGAGGACATGGTTTCAGTCGGGATTAGCACAAGGACACAGCCACTGTGCTTTAAGATGTTCTCTGATGTGTTTTTTGAAAAGAGAGGTAGAGTTTTGATTAGTTATTTCTTGAGGGAGTTGATTCCAGTTTTTACCTATGGAATTTGAAAATAATGAATCCCCAGCTTTATTATATGATTTAGTTAGAGATACTAGGAGTTTGTTAGCAGAACGGAGTGTGGCTAGGTTTTTATATGGTATGATCAGTTTTGTAAGGCTAGGAGTGGCATCAGGGTAGTACAGGGTCTTTTGAATAATGAGTAGTTGTTGATAGAGTAAGTGGTTAGTTAGCTCTAACCAATCTAGCTGTTTGAGGTTAAGAGAATGGTGTGTTCTTAGGGGAGTAGCAGTAATGAATCTGGCTATGCTATTGTAGCAGATAGAGAGTTTGGTAATGTTATTTTTGGATAAGTTAGTATAGATAGGTGAGGCATAGAAGAGGGTGGAGATCAGGTGTGTCTGAGCAATGTTTTTTCTAGCTACTGGGGTAAGAAAGGGTTTAATTCTGTAGAGAGTCCCAATTTTTTTGTTGACAGCTTTAATAGTGGTGTTGATGTGTTCATCATAATTGAGACGGTTATCAATAGTTACACCTAGTAATCAGTGGTCTTATCAGGGTTAATACTGGTTGCATTATTCGAGGAGATAGTAAAGAGAGGTGTGGGAGATTTATGAGTGGGAGTAAAGAGAAGAAGCTTAGTTTTTTGGGGTTAAGGAGGAGGCAGTGTTGCATAAACCAATTTTCGACAGTTAAGAAGACTGTTTGGGTGAGGGACTGGAGGGAGGGAATATTTTTAGCAGTGCAGATTAATGTTGAGTCATCAGCATATTGAATGCAGGTGGCTTGTGGTATATTGAGATGTAGGTCATTGATAAATAATGATAAAAGAAGGGGGCCAAGGATTGATCCTTGTGGAACACCAATATTTACTGGGAGTAAGGAAGATAGGTTGCTCTCCCATAGGACTGCTTGTTGCCTGTTATGGAGATAGCTCTTAAACCACTGTAGCGAGTGTGGGCTGAGAGAATAAAGGTTTAGTTTGTCAAGAAGTATATTGTGGTTAACCATATCAAAGGCTTTTGAAAGATCTATGAATAGTGCTGAGGAGAAACGATTTTTGTTTCTATTATTATTTATGGAGTCAGAGAAGGAAAGGAGGGCAGTTGTAGTGCTGTGGAATGGTCTGAATCCATGTTGACAGTCGGCTAGAAGTTTGTTTTGAAGAAGGTAGTTAAGAATTTGTTTATGAACACATCTTTCCATAATTATATTTGATACTAATCATGCAAAGAGGAGCAAGGGAATTAAGAATGTTTAGGAATGTAGCGTTGAAGGAGTGGACAGCTTTATCTAAAGGAAGAGTGGTAAGGTAAGACCAGTTAATTTTGGAGAGTTGGTGAATAAAGGAGTTAGAACAGAAATGAGAAAGTGAGTGGGTGGTAATAAATTTGTTAGGTTTGATAAGGTGGGGAGTATGTTTGGTAACTGTTATAGGGCAGTGGTCGCTGAGGGCATTTGGAAGGGTTTGGGAGTTATGATAGTTTTGAGGGTGGGAGACCAATATCCAGTCAAGAAGAGAGCTAGGTAGGTGAGATTTATTAATGTAGGTTGGGGTTGTGATTAGCTGCTCAAACCCATGTAGGTTTATACAAGAAGTAGTGTTGGGATCTTGTATTGTAAGCCAATCAATATTTACATCTCCCAGTATAATTATTTCATTGTGGATGGTATGTGAGAGGCAAGATAGAATGTTTTCAAATAAGTTAATATTATCACCAGGGGGAATATAGATTGCTGCGACAGTTATGGTTATGAAGATGTTAAGTTTGAAGTTGGTCAGTAGGAGTTCAGATGGTGAGAAGGAGGGTAAGTCTACTGTGGGACTGATTTGGGAGAGACAGTTGGAGTAGAGTATGGAAACTCCTCCTCCTTTTCTTGTAGGTTGATATAATCTAAGGATATTATAGCCAGGAGGGATGATTTCACTGTCCAGATGGTGTGGTTTTAACCATGTTTCAGTTAGGGTAACTATGTCAGGAGTATAGTTAGCTATCCAAGCTTGGAGTTCATGAACTTTATTTACAAGGCTCCTGACATTGATAGAGCAGAATTGTACTTGTTTTTGTGGGTTGGAGGGGTTGGCAGGTTTAGATACAGGGGGTTTATTGTTCAGGGTAGTGTCTGTAGGGCCTGGGTTAGGAGGAATGTCACCAGATTGAAGCAGAGGTTTGTAATGGGGTTTTAATTTGAGTAAGTATACTTTATTTTTTTTGTTTTAAAGGGGAGGGGAGATATTTTTATTTTAGGAATGGGAGTTGTGGGCGGAAGGATGGAGAGACAAATTAGTAGATAGTGTTGTGGTGTAGTATTTGAGTTGAGTGGTGTTTGAGGGATGGAAATAGGGAGTAGGTAATTGTGAGTGATAGGAGGTGAGGTGATAGAGTATAAGGAGTTGAGAAGGTAAGTGTATAGTTTGAGTTGTAAGAGACATGTCACTTTATGGGATGTAGAACAGTGGATGAGAGGAAGGGGTGGGAGTAAGGTATAGTAGTCTTTGATAGTGGATATTAGGTAAGTGTGGGGAGGAGCAAAGAAGGGATGTAGTATAAGAACAGTAAGCAGAGGGGTGGGGGATTTGGGAGGAAGTGAGGGGGTGTGATTGTATGGATAGGTATAAAGTTAATGATATGGGAGTGGGTGGGAATGGGGGGGTGGGAGAAGACTAAAGTGAGTGGAGCAGGGCTACACCGTCCATATAGAACTTAGCTTAAAAAAAATATCAGCTAGTCCAGGGACACTTACTAGAGATGCTACACCTGGGGGGCTGTCAGCTGAAATTAGAGAAAATATGGCATCCAGGGTTTTTAAAACCTTTATTGTGTTGAACCTGAGCTATCACGTGGGGGGGTGGGGGAAGGGAGGGAAACCATCAATTGGAATTTAAAGTAGCAGAGAAGGATCCAAGGCACTCTGCTAACCTAGCTAATTATCGGACAGCCAAGGAAATAAGGTAAACATACAGCCACCCTTGTGTTTGCATACAGTATGTAGTTAACTGTAAAACCACTGGGTTATTTTGCTAAGATGATACATAACTTAATTCAAAGCAGATGGTGAAAGCTCTTAAAGTAAAATTTAAGAATAAAATGAATAGAGTTTCTTGCTGTATTTGATGAATAATAAGTCACAATCATGGTCTTGAATTAAACTATGAACCTTGCAGGCAAAGCAATTCAAAGCTTTAGTGTGTTTGCTAAGACTTTTAGCTTAAGGACAGGGAAGGACAAGCGATCATGTTAATAGTTAATCATGGGACAAAGGCCTCTTGCAGCATTTCCAGGCTAGCAAAACACAAGGGAATTGTTCTACATAGCAGTTACAATAGGAACAGGAAGTAAATGAGAGAAGTAAGGAAGCAGAGAAGGCATCTGTAGCTTTAGCTATGACTCTCATAAAGAAAAGTGCTGTGAGACAAAATAATTAATAAAGAGAATGTCAATTTCAGGAGCAATGTATTGTGCCAAAATGAATAAAACATGCTAGAGTTTTAAAAGGAATCTGTGTAGGTTATAAAGACAAACATATGTTCGCCATGTTCCTTATACAATACGAGATTTTCTGATAAATCATTAAGCATTACCATAAACCAATAATGCTTAAACTCTAGAGTTTCATACTTCTTTAATCTTCCAAAAATGCATGTTGAGCATAACCTGTTCTTCTAATAGCTTTTTAAGTGAATTTATATATTATTTAAAACATGACCATGACTTTGGACATTTGCACCCCCACCAATGATGTTTGATCTTGTCCTTAATTTTTGACCAAAGAAGTCAAAAGATATATGAAAGAGGCAGAATGCAACAAAAAAGACTATGTGACAGGAATGGAGGATAAGCAGGCTGAAGAATAAATAAGAGAAGAGCCTCTGAGGAGTACACAAAATGAGGTGAATAATTTATATACAAAATATGCATATCTAGGTACCAGTAATCTGAAAGTCATTGGATGAAGACAGGAAGTTTTACATAATCTGTGAAAATATAAACAGATTTTTTTTTTCATTGTAAAACATGCTGCTTATACATGCATGTGAAGGCAAGAACATCTATTCAAGAACTAAGTGGAGTGAAGGGATTTTATTTGATTTATTTTTTGAGGGGGTGGGTGGTAGAGTCGCAAACACTTTGATCTTGAATAATTGTAGATACTAAAGAAACGTTTATTTATTTCACATTTAATAATTAGGTAACTATATTGTTCTGAAAGCCCTTTTCAGGCACAACGTGGGTATTTATGGAATTAGACAATCCAATAAATCCATAATTAGATAGATACACAGTGAAATATATATGACAAGAGACTCATGTTGACCTGAAAACAATAATTAAATAATTAAAGTTTTAAAAAGACAGGGAAGCTAGATAAGTGTAAAATCTGAGTGGTCCAATTTGTGTAATAAATAAAAATATCTTGCAGTATAGGATTGGGAATCTGTTTCATAACATATAACTTTATTTACCTGACCTTTTGGCCTAAGCCTACAGTTTAAGGCATATAAATTATTACACACCAGACTCCCATATATTCTACATTTATAAAACAAGATTAAGGAGAATAGGAATAATAAATAGAAGGAAATCCCTGTGTCATAAATTTCTCTAAATATGTTCACTTTTCCCTGTACCTAATGGATATAAATAATAATAGACGAGATGTGGGGAAGGTCAGCGCTGGATGTTATGATTTGAAGGAAATAAGAGACATATGAATAAATAATGAAAATGCAGAGTGAATGCTTGTAAGCCGTCTTACTAAATACATGGTGCAGAAAATAATGTTTTTTTTTGTCAAAGTAATATGTCAAACATGATAAAGGTAAAGATAACTCTTTATTAGTTATTATCTAAGGCAGAAAAGACCAAGATCAGGGAAAGACATTGGACAGGGCAAGACAGTGGACTTAACAGTAAGTAGGGAGTGCAACAGCTCCTCTACTGAAAAGTCCTCCAGTGTTAGTTGCCCAAAGAAAAAGATGTCAACAAATACAATGTCATTTTCTGTTTTCCATACAAAATCATTGTTGGTGTGATTTCTAAGTGTCACCAGAAATGATTCCCTTACTTCGGGAGATATCTTCCTTCTTTGAATTGGTGCTACCATGGAATTTGTGTATCTATATCTTTATCTATATCTATTTTATACATACATACATATATATATGTGTGTGTGTGTGTGTGTGTGTGTGTGTGTGTGTGTGTGTGTGTGTGTGTGTGTGTGTGTGTGTGTGTATCAGTTTAGGGGTCTGGGGGTGGCTTGGCCCATATCAAAGGGTACATCAGGCTACCTCCTGCAAGCAAAATGCTGTTCATTTCTGTTTCAGGCAATATTTTTTAGTGTTTCTGATACTCACAGTTACGTAGTTTGGTGATCCAAAGAAGAACTAAGCATAAAATGCAATCAGTATTGTCTTTTTATTGTATATATTTATTTGTTTGTTTTCATCTTCTGTGATAGGCTAAACACAAATTAATAGAACATGCATTTTAAATCCACTAAACAGGGAGGCATACTATGATCATTTATTAATTTTTTATAGGAGGTGAAACAATGCTTCTGTATGGCACAAAACACTTGAGGTGATGGGAATGAACTGTCTGAGATAAATAGCATGATGCACATTGTGGGAAGTATGTAGAACGAAGGAATTCTGAGCAGACTCCAAAATAACCCCAGTTGTAGTGGGTACTGAGAACAGGTTATGCTGATTCGTACACTTGTGCAGGAAAGTAAGAAATGATTTGGTAAAGAAGATTTGATGAAACAGAAAGAAGTCAAGAGGAGATGAAGACATCCAACAAATGAACAACTCAGGAGTTTAATAAAATCTACTAAAGCCAAGTTTGAGGCTAAAATCGCTACCCAAGCCAAAGTCAGTCAAAAGGTATTTTTTAGTTATGCTAGTAATCTGAAAAGAACCAATGCAGCAATTCACTGAGCTGACTGTGAATTATGCTACCTAAGCTGAGGCTGAAGATATAGTGAAACTATTAGCCAATACATTTAGTTCTAACTTTACCCCTCTCTCCTCTCTGTCTGTCCCTCAAAATATACCTTAAACTAGATTGCCTCCTGGTATTACAAAAGACCAAGTCCTAGAAGTGCTATGAAAAGCTAAAAATGCTGTATCAGTTGCTCCTGACAATATCCCTGGGTACATCTTAAATAGCATGGATCGCAATTTAACCACACCTCTAACAATGCTGGTCAAACTCAGCCTCCATACAGGCTTTGTACCAAGTGAATGGAGAACAGCTACATTCACCCCCTTACATAATGGATGATCTTCCACAGATTCAGGCAAATACAGAACCATAAGTCTGACCAGCATTGTATGTAAAAGCATGGAAAGACCTATGATGAAACTAATCATTTAGGACATAAGAAATCTCTAAACACTGGGTTGTCTGACTGTGGATTCATCAACAACAGATCATGCATACTCAGCCTAGTGGATTTTTTTTTAAATGCTACCAAAGTAATGGATGAAAACAAAATGGTATGCACCACATACCTCAACTCAGCCAAAGCTTTCAACACAATTCCCCAGTCAGGCATAGCAGAACTGGGAAATAAAATCTTGCTTTACCTAGTGGATTGCCAATTGGCTCACAGATAGGACATAGGAAATCAAAATAGAGGATGTTATCTCCATAAAGAGATGAGTTATCAGTGGAGTCTTCCAGGGTTCTCTGCTGGGACCTCTCCTGTTTCAAATCTACTTTTCTGAAGTAAAGCTGATACCAAAGGGCTCTGGCTGACTCAGTTTGTATATGACTGCAACCTAGGAGCAGCCATTCAATCCACAAATGTTTTAGCCATCGTGCAGGCAGGTTTGTCCCCAATAAATAACTATTGCCAAAATCATGGACTGAAACTAAATGCCAAAAAATTATTATGTCCTTTGGGAAATCATTTATCCTTGGGAACTACCACATTAACAATACATCCCTTTGAGTTGGCCCAGTTGTTCAGGGTTTGGAAACCTATGTAAACAGTAACCTAACATTTGACCAAGATGTATCCATTGATGTAAGAAAGTCCTTTTGTGTTGCACAGCTTACAAACAAAGGGATTGTGTCTACATTTAGGGTCCCCATTTACTCAGCTCTCATTAGGCCAGTCATGGGATATAATGCTCCATATGGCATGTATCTGTCCAGACACATGCAACAACTAAAACACCCTCTGAAACACCTTACTAAAAGGATACAAGGCCTGAAACATCAGCAAGTCAAATGGCATCAGAAATATTCAGTCTAGGGATATAAACCTCTTCTACAACATCAAAAGAATGGTTTACAAGAACAGATATGTCTCACAGGGGATATGGCTACTCTGGAACAAGCTCTCCATTCACATAAAACAAAGATCATCCCTGTTGGTATTCAAGTTCAACTTGGATCTATGGATGGAAAACAGAACATTTATCCAAGGCCTGCCCCATGTACTATTAATGGACAGATGCTGCTCTTAAATTATTTATCCCATGCATGGGTACCCACAAGTTATCTGTGATAGGATCCCAGTTATTCTCATTACTGGTTGTTGTTGTTTGTGTCTTTTGGCTTTTCTCGGTTAGGAGTCGCCACAGCGGAACTCCGATCCGCTAATTATTGGCAGTAGATTTTATCAGCCCTGAAAACCACAACTTCC
>NC_056725.1:1497037251-1497057364 GCF_019279795.1 Protopterus annectens | reverse complement strand
TTGCAAATTTCCCATTTAAGGCCTTGACAGAGGTACAGCAATATAATAGGCATTTTATCTCCAGACCGGAGGGTTGGCAAAGGAATCCTAACTATGGCCTAGGGTTATGGCTGACCTTGGGTAGATAGCCTACTCTGTACCTATGGACCTATGAACCTATGTTCATAGTTTGTCCCATTCACACTTGTCTATCCCCTATCCTCTTTCTCATGTGTATATTTCTGTGGCACATGATTGACCTCTGTATTACCTGCAGGTATGCTGTCTACAGAGTGTATCTGTGTCCCTACCTCTGTGATACTGAGGACTACCACACATCCTTCACAGCATTACATGCATATGTCCATTCTATTATTCTTTGGCCTCTGGGAGGGGTGTTAAGGCAACGGTTACATGTCCCTGTTTGTGCGCGTCATGATGGTCTTTGACCAGCCTCCGTTCTTGATGTGGGATGGACGGTAGTGTTGGTGTGTGTTTGGCATGTGTTTTCACTGCCGGTACATCTGTGGGAGGTGGGGTTGGCACATGTTCCTCTTTGCAGGGGGCCCCATCCTGGACTTTTGTGTCATGCATCTACACTTGGCACGTGCCATATGTCCTGTGCTATTCCCAAAGTCGTGTATGCCTTCATGCATTACTACTGCGTGTTACTGGCTGTTTGTATGTGGTACACATGGCTATTATGGTGGTTGGCTTGGCCTATTCCCATGCTATGACATACCCATCCATCCGGGCATATGCATGTTATTCCGTCCTTTCCGTTGGCCGTGGGTGTTTGGCCATCCGGAAATGCTACTCTCAACATGTGATGTCCCACCTTCCCCTTCTGTGCCTGTGGCACCCTGTTAGGGCGTCCTGTTTGGTAGGCAGATGTTCCGCTATATGTGTTGTGTTTGACATGTCTGCATAGCTAATCATCAATGCGGTGGTTGAACATACCGCCTTGTCCAGATGTGTACAGTTATGTGCACCGTGGCATGTGCACGCCTATGAGGTTTCGACAGGTCCATACCACATGCGGGATGTACACATTCTGCCGATACATTCACATGCAGCCATTTGGATATCTGTACCTGAGGTGGGTTGTTAACATGTGGGGTACATATTTGCCCGCGTGGCACTGCCTAAGACAATACTTCTTACCACATTTCAGGTATGCCCATTGTGTGTAGGTGTGTAGCTGCAAAGGCTGCTAGCTGGGTTGGGTGCCGCGGTTGTACATGGAGTGCGGGATACATGCTATGATGGGGCTATTGTGTATTACATTTGCATGCATGAGTTCTGCTTCTGGATATTACGCAGACATACGCTGTCCTATGTGTATGTGAGCACGTTGCTGGAGTGTGGTACATGTTGCTATGCACATGTTTGCCTGTGTTTAGGGTATCTTGTTTCCTTCTTGTTGTTATATCGACACGGCTACCTGGCTGTGTACTCTCACTACTGCTGGTGACCATGCCCATGTCGCTACTTCTATGTCGGTGCGGCGTAGCTGACATGCTGCGGTACACCTTCACTGGGTATGCCCACTGACAGTGCATTGCGGGACGGACACGGTATTACGCGTATCCTTTGTTCCTTGGACGGGTACACTTAGGGCTTCGTGGGTTGATGTTTGGTTCTCCGTTTTGTTGGGACGGGTACTATGTTGCATAGTCTGCGTACGTTTCATTCTCCACGGGCCCTGGCTGGTGCGGTTACTATTACGGATGGCCTGTGGAAGTCAGCACTTTAGGTTGCTCATCGCCTGCCGGCTTGGCCACGCCTCCGGACGCATCCTACTTGGGCTCGCTCATGTGCCCTACGCACGTGTCTGTGGTTGCGGCGCGCACTCATTACTATGCATATGGCGCTGCTATGCCGACTATTCACTGCACCGCCGGCGCAAGCCTTACACCGGCCTTGCGCCGAGCTTCATGAATCCCGGGGAGAGTTTATCAGTTCTGAGGAAGTCTGTATGTTTGCAGATGAAAGCGCTTAACTCGTGGATGTAACTCGTGGATGTTTTTACTTGGAATTAAAGTTTTGTCACATTTCGAGCAGTGTCGTGGTCTATCCAGCTTTGCACCAGGTTTCCTGTTCAGTTTGGTCAGATTCAGAGGTTCTATAGTTGTTTGTGCTATGCTTATAGTGACTATTCCATATATCTTGCTATTGATGCAATGGACTCCTGGTTTGGCTCAAGCAGCTACTTACATATAATGTAGCTATCTGCTATATTGTACCCTTATTGGATTTAGGGTAAGGAAGAACAACTGTGATAGGGCTAGACACCCGACAGTGTGATCTAGATGATTTTCACTGTTGATGCGACTCCCCAAACCCATGAGCAAAAATGGAAAAAGAGGTCTCTGTCTCTGACTATTGATAAAATATGTCACACCATATAAAAATACTTGATTTCAAACTTTCAGTTAGGATTTATGGAAGCCTGCTAAACATCTATTAAACAGAGTGCAAACAGAATAGTTAAAATTTAACATCTCAAAGGTCATTTCTTAATAACAGGTTTCATAGAATAATAGCCATTTAAGTTTGGTTTACATGTATAATCTTTGTCATGGAATAATATTCACAGTCTTTTTAAAATTAAAATCATCCCCTTCTTTAATTGTTCTCTTATCAACCTATAAGGTTTTTAAAGTAAACATATATTTATTTTCATCTTTTAGTATGTTTAGCCAAGACATTTCTAAATGTCAAATAGATGATCCATTATTGTTTACCTAAACTCTCTGTTAGTCTTCAAAATATAAAATGCATCATAAGGACAAAATGTGGCCTAAATTAATTAAATTTCCAGTCATGCAATGTGCATTAATACTAGTATGCAAGAATTTTTGGTAACTGAACTGAAAGTGATAGCAGTATTCATACATTTTCACACACCACAATTCCTGCATGTATATCTATCTTTCCCCTGTGATACTGTAAGCGACCTTCTATTTCTATAACATAATTGCCGCTTCAAGTTCTTATTTTTAAAGTTAAAATTAGGAGGTTGTCAAAAAAAATGTGTGTGTACAGGACGAGAACTCTGCAAATTCAAAATAAGGAAATGTTAACATTTCAAAACTTGTAAGAATGAAGCACCTACTGGACATGTCTGATAACACTCAGACGTTCTGAATGGAGATCTAGGAGCAACGAGAACAAAATCTGCTCCATTTAAACAGTATATGTAAGATTAAAAATGTATATTTTTCAACCTTTGTGAATGAGATCACAGTGCAATGAGGATTGAAAAAGTTTCCTGTTTTCGCCACTGTAGTGTGATGCTGGACTTGGTATATATAATTAGCAGGGTGTGTGGGGGCACAGCCCACCACATGAGGGGTGGTGCAGGAGGGCTTGAGCCCTGCAAAACATTGAGAACTATATATTTATAATTTAAATTGTGTTTAAACAGAGTAGCTGCTGTCTTGTTTTCTCCGTGATCTCCATTCATAAAGTCTGATTGTTGATAAAAATGTGCAGTAGGTGCTTCGTCCTTACAAGATTCGAAATTTTAAAGTTTCATTATTTTGACTTTGCAGTCTTCTCTTCTCGTTAATTAGAATTTCAGTTTTCTGAACATTCAATCTACTGAAGTAGAT
Organism: Protopterus annectens; assembly: GCF_019279795.1. NCBI lineage: Eukaryota > Metazoa > Chordata > Ceratodontiformes > Protopteridae > Protopterus > Protopterus annectens. The sequence continues at coordinate 1,497,053,768 of NC_056725.1, read as the reverse complement.
ATATATATATATATATATATATATATATATATATATATATATATATATATATATATATGGGTGCTAAACCATTTTATGATGAATTGTTCCTTCAGTGACTGAAGGCTTAACCATTTAACCATTTGTGGTCAGTGGGTGCTAGTAAGAGTGCTCTGAGTTAACGAACTATTCAAATGTTGAAGAGGTTGTTAACTTGAGGTGCTAGTCTGAATAAAGTATTTTCACATTTTTCCAGTATTTATTTGTTCATTCAAATAAAACTAGGTGATTCTTCTATAATGTTTATTAGGGCAGTTTTCATAGTTAAAAATTCCCAATATCTTTTAATTACCTCACAAATATTACTCTGAATATGTCATGTCCACTCTCGTCTTCTTCTCAGTATTTCATAATGACTATAATATGGAGCAGCATCAGTAGATCTTTAGTTAACTTTTGTATTACTGTACAGAAAAATCCTTAACCATTACATCTGATACACGATTCAGAGCCAGGTTATTTACATTACAGGGGTGACACGTATTTGATTATAGTCAAAATATGTAAGTTGTTGCTTGCAGAAAATATCCAAAACTCAAAAGATTGAAAACCTGGAATTTACTTCTTTTCACTTTTGTGCAAAATTCCAAATTCTCTCTGCTTGTTCCCAAAATTGGTATGTACTGTATATGTTGCAATGGGTGTCTGTGCATGTGTGTGCATGGGGTGGGGGTGGGGGGCTGCTGAGGAACTTGCCCTCTGCATACAGTAGGTTTTCTTTTTCGATATGTTTGCTTTTTGACTGTTAGATATTTTGAGTTGTTTGTCTTTTCGGCTATTCCCAGTTAGGGGTCACCACAGTGAAACTCCAATCTGCTAATTATTTGCAGTAGATTTTTTTATGGTGCCGAGTTGCCAGCCCAATGCCCAACCTTCAGCAAAGGCACTCCCATTTACGCATGTCTTTTGGAGGCCTTTCGACTGTGGGGAGGACATGCAGACTCCACACAGAAGGCACTCCAGCCGTGAATCGAACAGGAGAACCTCTTGCTGTGATGCAACAATGCTACCCCTACATATATTGTTAAACTTCATTGCAATTTGTTGAAGAATTGCCACTTTACTATCTCAGGGAACATACAATAATGTCATATGATGAGATTGGAAGGATTTTCAACAGTGAGTTTGGTGTGCTTATATTTTAACATATTCTGTCTTCCTCTGCCATTTTCTTTCTTACTTTGCTACAATAACTGGAGGGAAAGGAAGCCACTAAATCCCCACACCCCTTGACTCCCTTACTCAAGGGACCGGGAAAACTTAGAAATCCTTTATTAGTGACTTTGCTGTGCTTACATACTGCCCCCATGGCCTGAACTTTATTACTTCTAATGCCTGTAACTGTACTGTTTTTTGTGAATTTCTTGTATCGATTCACATCGCTACTTCAAATTTAGAAGAGCAGATCTAATTAAATTCACAACTGATACAACCATTGAGTTTTCCTCACCTCTCTCTGTCTCTCTTCATTTTTTCCTCTCTCTCTATACATAGAGCTTAAATGCTTCTGTGCAAATGGTTGAATCCTGTTCTGTAGCGCCTTCACAAAGAGATACAATTGAAATTGTTTTATGTCAATACATTACAGTTCAATGCTACATGTATTCTGTAAACAACTTAATTTAATAGCATTAGATTATCATACCTTTTTCCATACAGAATGGGACATCTCAGGCTTCTGCATATGCAGTTCAATTGACTTCTACTAACTGGAGAGGTGTGACAATTACCAGTGTTCTTCACATAGTATTTGTCCTTTATTCACTTAGTTTAGATATGTGAACTTAACAAATACATGTCAAGATATACTTACACACAGAATAGAGGAAGATCTGCCTGCTCCCTACTGTATACTCTAAAGAAGATTAGACCTTCACTGTGCTGTTTCAGTATCACATACTTCAGTCTCAGGACAGTCAGTGGTTCTTTCAGGACCTTTTATCAGGAATTGGGGTTTTATATATAAATATATATATATATATATATATATATATATATATATATATATATATATATATATATATATATATATATATATATATATATATATATATATATATATAATATAAATCCAAAACGCCAAGTGCACAGAACGTATAGGTGAGTGCATGGAATCAATAATATTCCCCCAAAACAATCCAGCACTTCACTGTAATAAAATAAATCCATACAGCCATGGTGAAAAGAAGTTTATTCAGGCATCACCCGCTCAATACAGACCGGTGGCCGGTTTCACTTCACATAAACTTCTTTTTGCCAAGGCTGTATGGATTTATTTTATTACAATGAAGTGCTGGATTGTTTTGGGTGTGTCTATATATATATATATATATATCTATATCTATATATATATATATATATATATATATATATATCTATATACATATATATATATATATATATATATAGATATATATATATATATATATATATATATATATATATATATATATATATATATATATATATATATATATATATATATATATATATATATCTATATATATATATGTGTGTGTGTGTGTGTGTGTGTGTGTGTGTGTATATGCAGTTTGCGACAAACTAAGTTGTCCCGGTCCCTTGAGTAAGGGAGTAAAGGGGTGTGGGGAGGGTATAGTGGTAAAAAGGAAGGTAAGGATTGCAGTTGGCTAGGATAGTGGGTTTGTGGTGGTGAAACGGTTAAGGAGAGAGGGAGATTTAAAAGGAAGTGAGGTAGGAGTAAGTGGGACTTCTGACAGTACTAAGGGTTTGGGATTAGAGGAAGTAGGCACATTTGGCATGAGTTGGTGGAGTGATAACTAGCTTATGTCCAGACAACCTGTAGGTATAATGGATGAAGGTAGGCCTTGGATGGTGGGGAGAGAAGGGGTTAAGTGGTCTGGGTCAGTCCCCCCTTTGGTGTTTTCTAAGGATTAGGTTAAGGGGGCTGGAGTCGGGGAAGTTAGTTTGAGCTTACTGATAGGAAAGGGTGATAGAGTACTGTGTTGGTCTGTGTGTGTGTGTGTATGTGTGTGTGTGTGTGTGTGTGTGTGTGTGTGAACAGTTGGGGGAGGGGATAACAAAAAAAAATAGAATAATGTAGTTATGGATAATAAAGTGGATGGGAATATGCTAGGCTTACCTGGGTGGATGAAGTTTTCCTTGCTCCCTGTCGTCCGCCGATCTCCTGGGGATTTGTCGGGCTTTGTTTGGTGGGGCCATGTGGTTGAGGGACATCTGTGGGGGGAGGCTGGGCCTGTCCTTAGCTCTGTCAGGTAGCAGGCCGTCGGTGCCATGCAGTCGGGGTGAAATTAAAAAAAAAAAAAAAAAAAGTAAGACGTTCTCCCGGTGGTCATGGTAGGCAAAGGGGGGCCCATCAGTGTAATCCGGTCCCAGTTAGGTTGGGGGTAGCAGTAGATCATCCCCTCATGCTCCCTGGTGGGTTTGTGGGCTGGTTGTGTTCGTTCCTGTGGTAGATGTTCTCCCGGTGGTCGTGGTTGGCGATTGCATTGGGGTATAGCGACGGATCAGCTCCTCGGGGGTCCAGCGTGTTCCTGGCTCCATTTCATTGGTGGTAGTGGTGATGTTTGCAGTTCATGCTCCCTGGGGGATTCGTGGGTGTCTGTCTGCTCTCCAGTTCCCCTTCAGGATGGTGTTGCAGTCATCTGGGTGTCCCTCGGTGTTTGAGTATCTTATCCCTGGTGGGTTCGTGGGTCCAGCGTGTACCCGGCTCCATTTTCTTTGGTGGTAGTGACAGTGTTTGTGGTTCACGCTCCCTGCGGGGTTCATGGGTGTCCGTTTGCCTCTCCAGTTCCCCTTCAGAATGGCATTGCAGTTGTCCTGAGTATCTTATCCCTGGTGGGTTCATAGGCTGATGTGTCCGTGTTGCTCCCCCAGTGTTTGTGGTTTGAGTTCGGGGGTCTGTCGTCTTCTTCATCGGTGGTATAGTGGCAGTTTTTGGTCCATGCTCTTTGGTGGGTTCATGGGTGATGGTCAGTCTTCTGGTCTTTCAGGATGGTGTCGTGGTCAGTCAGGTGTCCCTCTGTCCCAGTTTTCGGTGGTGGCGGTGGTGATATGGCTTCTCCATCCTCCCTGGTGGTGTAGTGGGTTGCTGTTGCCAGTCTTTCAGCTGTTAGGTCCTAGAACCGGTTCGTGCATGTGCACTGTGTGGAATAACTGTAACTTAGATAGAGGATCATGCTGGGAGGGAAGGTAAGTGTGTTTGGCCTTGTTTGTGTGAGTGGTGAGGGGATTGGGTGGCTGACTGATAGGGAGATAGTTAGAGGGACTTAAGTAATTAATTATTTTTTTTTTCTCCTCATAGATTCATAGGGGGAGGGATATTGATAGGGGATATGCTCGGGTAGGATGGGGTACTAATGGTAGGAGATGTGGCTGACAGGATGGGTGAAAGGTGGTGGTTTGCAGGCAGGGATAAGTTAAGGTGCAGGGCAAGGCAATACTAGGGGTTTGGGGGGAGTAAGGCAGTTGGGCTTATAGAATAGTGCTAATATTTTGTTTCTCTTTTACAGATGGCCAAATTACCAGAGCTGAGGCAGAAGTGGAAAGCAATTGTGGTCCAGGCAGAAGAGCTATTCCAGGAGGTGACAACATCAGAGGTGGTACAGGAACTTGAACAGACTCCAGGTTGGAAGAGGTGATGCACAGCAGTGAGAACCCCAGCCGGGGGAAAAAGCAGCAGGCAGTGCAGCAGGGGATAGCAGTGGAGACTCCAGTTCCCAGCACATCGCAATACGAAAGTGCACATAATGGTTTTATTACAGCAGCATTGTCGGGGGAGCTAGGGGTTGAGGATGGTGGGGTGGGGAGGGATGATGACTTGGCAGTTGGGGTTCTCGGGGACGGTGTGCAAGGGATAGAGGAGGTGCAGAGGCAACTAGCACAGGGTGCCAGGTACCCAGTTAGAGATGCTACGGGGGGTGGGTGGTTCTGGGGACAGTTTGGGCTTGGGCTCGGAGGTAGGCTCTGATTTTGGGCTGCGGCCTGGGGATTGGTTGGCTACTCAGTCTTTGGGGCAGGGGACAGGAGCAGTTATTCTGACTCCGCACATTTCGGGTCCGGTTAAGGAAAAAATTTGAAAAGGGGAGTATGCAGATTTGTTTGAGCTGATTGATATGGAAGGGGTCCAATGGCTAGTGGAAGCAGAGTCCTCTAACAGTAAGGACTTGTTAGCGGCCTTAGCAGCATTGGGAAGGCAGAGGGTAGGTAAGTTTCGCCATAGGACGTGAGATAATTGGGTGGTTGGCTTTATTTATTTTATAGCAGTGCAGCTGGAGAAGGACGGGTACTTGGCTCTGCTGCTGCTAGACTATTTCCTTACCATTCATGAGGCAAAGCGGTTAAGGCCGGGTAATGCGTGGCTCTGGTATGAACAGCGTTTCCGCAAATGGAAGGCTGTGGACCAGTCACTTTGTTGGGAGGTATGTCACCCAGATCTATGGTTGGCTATGATGATAGATAGTTAGGTGGGCTTTAACAGAAGGTTGAGTGGACTGGAAATAGTGGGTATGTGTTGGTCATTTAATAGTTGCTCCTGTTCATGGGTGGGGTGCAAATTTGCCCATGTTTGTTTGAGATGTGGAGGGGGTCATTTGGCCACTAGCTGTGGTTGGCAGGATTTGTCCTGGAACTCCAATGTGATGGGTCATGAAGGTGGTTTTGGTGGGTCAGACTTTCAGCCAGCCTGGGGGAGGGGTAATTTTCATGGGCCCTGGGGATTTGGACTCAGGTTCTTTAGAGGCAATAGAGGGAGGGGTGCCATTCCCTATTAAGGAGGAGGTTCTCTGGGATAAGCTTCATCGGTTTCCTGGCTTGGCCATTAAAGAGGAGATAAGACAGGGTTTTCAAAAGGGGTTTCCTATTAAGTCCACAGTGGGAAGGGGTGGGGCGGTTGTAAGAATTTATGATCTGTTCAAGGTAAAGAGGACATCTTGGTGGCTTTATTGGAGAAGGAGAGTAGGGTGGGGCAGTTATTGGGTCCATTTGATAGTCTGCCTTTTAGTACTTACAGGGTGTCACCTTTAGGATTGCTGCCAAAGAAGCGAGAAGGGGAATTCAGAATGTTACATCACTTGTCTTATCCGGAAGGGAATTCAGTAAATGATTTTATTGCAGAAGAGCAGGTTAGGGTGCATTACGCTTCCTTAGATGATGTAGTAAAAATGATTAGGGAATTTAGGGAGCCATGGTTGGTTAAGGTCGACATTGAGTCAGCTTTTCGATTGTTGCCTATTAGGAGGGAAGATTGGACACTATTGGGGATGTGGGTAGGAGATAAGTACTACTTTGATAAATCTATGCCCATGGGTTTTTTAGTGGCATGTGCGACTTTTGAGAAGTTCAGTACAGTATTGGATTGGATTTGGCAGCAAAAAGTGGGGACTCAAAAGGCAGTGCATTATTTAGATGATTTTCTGTTGGTGGGCGAAGGAAAGGTAGGAGCACAGGATGGTTTGCGGGAATTTATGGTTATGTGTGAGGAGTTAGAGGTACTATTGGCTCAGCATAAAATGGAGGGTCCAGCAAGGGCATTAGAATTTCTTGGATTAACAGTTGATGTGGAGCGGGGATTGTTTTCTTTACCAGGGAATAAAATAGAGAGGCTTAGGTCGGTGATACATTCGGTGTTCGGTAAGGATAAGATTCGGATCCGTTCAGTTATGGAGTTGCTGGGGCTTTTGAATTTTGCCTGTCGAGTGTTACACCCAGGGTGAGCTTTTTGTAAGTCACTGGTGTACTTGCTGAAAGGGGGTAGGAGCAAACACCATTAAGTTAGGGTAACCCAACTGGTGCGGGAGGACTTGGGGTTGGGGAATGGGTTTTTGCAACAATTTAATGGGATATCTTTTTGGCAGTCAGACTGGGTGGGGCAGGCAGAACTTCAGTTGTTTATGGATGCAGCTGGGGTGCTGGCATGGGGGCCTATTTTAAGGGTCAGTGGTTTGTGGCTGAATGGCCTCGGGATTGGGAGGAGGTATGGAAGCGGGATGTGGCCTTTCTGGAATTGATGCCTATATGGGCAGCTTTGGTGGTGTGGAAGGAGCAATTGAAGGGCAAACGAGTAGTTTTTCACTTAGACAATATGACTTAGTGAGGGTATTGCAAAAGAAGACAGCTAAGACAGGCTTGTTATTGTTAGTATTAGGTAAACTGGTTTTGCAGAGCCTTCTAATAATTTTTTTCTTTTACAGGAGTGCATGTGCCTGGTATAAGAAATGAGATTGCTAATAGCTTGTCCCAATTGTAGTTTTGCAGGTTTCGATGGTTGGTTCCTTGGGCGAAGGAGGTGCCAGAAATCCTGCCAGAGGAGGTGTGGAATCTTGCGTCGATGTAGCCAGGCAGTTGGTACAGCATTCCTGGGCCCCTTCTACAAGGAAGGTGTATGGTAGGGCTCTTTCTGATTTTAATGAGTTTATTTTGCAGCTGCCAGAGGAGGAAGAGGTATGGTCAGAGGAATTAATACTGCGATATGTAGCTCATGCTTGGGGGTTAGGCAGGGCTTTGCAGATGGTTAAGGTGGATTTGGCTGCAATTAGCATTTTCGCTGAGGTAGTGAGGTTGCAGGATTTCAGTACATCTTGGACATTAGGGCATATGTGAAGGGGTTGGGGTATAATGGTGGTGGAATGTAAGGATATTAGATGGCCAATTACGAGCGTTATATTGAAAGTTTTGTTGAAAGGGTTAGGTTTGTTGCAAAAGGGGTCTCTGGATTATTTTATGTAGGGTACATTATGCACATGGTATATTTTGGCGCTTTTCATATTTCGGAGTTGTTGGGCTCATTATATTGGAAGGATGTCATTATAGGGGAGGGCGAGGTTACTATTGCAATAAGGAGGAGTAAGACAGATCAGTTGGGTAGGGGATGTGTGGTGGTGCTTAAAACTGACAGGAATCATTGCATTTGTCCAGTAATGTGGGCAAAAGAATTTGTGAGGAGGTGAAAGGGGAGTGTGGATCAGTTAATTTTTTGTTCAGTGGATGGGAAGATGGTGTCGAGTAGTAGATTCATACTTTTGGTGAGGAATGTTTTACATTGTATGGGATTTCCAGTGGAGAGGTTTGCAGTTCATCGTTCAGGATAGGTAGGGCTTCAGATTTAGCTAGAAAGTGAAGTTCTATTGAATTGATTAAAAGAGTGGGGAGGTGGTCTTCAAATGCATTTTTGTCTTATATTAGATAAGTTGTGGTCTGATTATTAATTTTTCTTCTTTTCTTTTAGGGAAGCACATTATCATCTTGGGGCATTCGTTCATCCAGTGGACAGAGAAGCGTGCTTTAGTTAGGGATGATAGGGTAAATTTGGGTTTAGCACATTTAGGGTGGTCAGTATCCTGGCATGGTGTTAGGAGGCTTAGGTGGGATGGGTTGTTACATGAATTTGAGAGGGCTAAACTGAAGGTGGGTTGTCCATGTATATTAGTCATTCATTTAGGGGGTAATGACTTGGGCATTGGTCCTAAAAAACAATTGGTGGACATTATGCTGTGAGATTTGATGACATTACAGGCATTGTACCCAGGTATGGAAATTGTGCAGTCAGAGTTGGTTCTGCGTTTGTGTTGGAGGGCTGCATATAGTCATATGGCAATTGAAAGGGTTAGAAGATGTGTGAATCAAAGGTTGGCTAGGCAATTAAGAATTTTGGGGATGTATACTATTGACCATAGAGATTTTGGGGATGGAGAGGAGTCTTGGTATCGAATGGATGAAGTACACCTTAATGATGTGGGTCTGGATCTTTTTAATTTGCATCTGAAACTTTTTTTAGAAGATATGATTGTGGCTAAGGTTTAGGAGGGGGAACAGCCTGGGATCAGGCTGGTGGTGGAGAAGAGGGATAGGATTGTCCTCTTCTGTTCCCCCTCTAAAGAAGGTGTATTGGTTTATGGTTTTGGTATGGTGTGAGGTGAGTAGGTACACTGCCTCTTTGTGTGGGTGAGTAATTACGCTGCCCCAGTGGAGAAGGTATCAAGGTGAGTTGGTACGCTGCCTTGAGGTAAAGTTTGTCCAGGGTGAGTGGTGATGCTGCCCGGAGATCATCGTTGCTAAAGAAGTTAATTAATCTTGGTTTTTGTGTACATAGTTCATTGTATAATACAGTTTAATAAAGGTCATCAAATGTCTTTTTGTGTGTAGTGTAGTCATTTAAGGGGGGATGGGACAAACTGAGTTTGGGATAAACTAAGTTGTCCCGGTCCCTCGAGTAAGGGAGTAAAGGGGTGTGGGAAGGGTATAGTGGTAGAAAGGAAGGTAAGGATTTCAGCTGGTTAGGATAGTGGGTTTGTGATGGTGAAAGGGTTAAGGAGAGAGGGAGATGTAAAAGGAAGTGAGGTAGGAGTAGGTGGGACTTCTGACAGTACTAAGGGTTTGGGATTAGAGGAAGTAGGCACATTTGACGTGAGTTGGTGGCCCTCCCACCCTCCTCTTTTATATATGGATGTTAGATGTGGGCAATTTGAGGCAGAGAAGAGGGACAGGATTGTCCTCTTTTGTTCCCCCTCTAAAGAAGGTGTATTGGTTTATGGTTTTGGTATGGTGTGAGGTGAGTAGGTAGGCTGCCTCTTTATGTGGGTGAGTAGATACGCTGCCCTGGTGAAGAAGGTATCAAGGTGAGGTGGTACTCTGCCTTGAGGTAAAGTTCATCCAGGGTGAGTGGTGATGCTGCCCGGAGATCATCGTTGCCGAAGAAGTTAATTAATCTTGGTTTTCCTGTACATAGTTCATTGTATAATACAGTTTAATAAAGGCTGTCAAATGCCTTTTTGTGTGTAGTGTTGTCATTTAAAGGGGGACGGGACAAATATATATATATATATATATATATATATATATATATATATATATATGAGAATACTGCAACTTAATTGAATAACATAATTTTCCTTCCTTTACCTTCCTCCATGCAGGATATGAGGTCTCCATCCTGTTCATGCACAGACTGGTGGTCCTCATTAACACTGGTGGTATGGCCCATTATGCTCCCTTTCCAGACACAGCCTAGCTAGCCTAATCCTCTGCACATTTACAGAGTCTGTCCACCACCTTCTAATGCACACTTAAATAACCTACTTAGTAAGTATTACTGCTGCTCCTTTAACTTGTGAAAAACCAACATTTACTTTGTTCTGACCTCATATTCTTCACAGATGCACACTGCCTAAGATAATGGGTGACAAATGCCCAAAATCTAGGACACCTCTTAGTTACTGCTCTTATAAATGTAGATAGTTGCTGGGATAACATGTTTTGCATCAGCATGCATTCTGTGATGGATCTAAATGTATATCATTATTTAGTGACTTCAGTCTTTAATAATTTGCCAGAAAACCACGTTTTATGAAGAACAAACCAAAAATATGAAGCAAAAATCTGAATGTTCTGCAAAAATCTAGTTAGCTGAGAGGTATAATAAATAGTCTTGTAGTCGGTGAGGATGCAGGCTCTTGTTTCCTATAACCAAGGTACATGGTTTGAGCCAGAGCAAGTTAATTAACTAACCAGCCATCCCTAACTAGGACATTTCACACACGCACACACACACACACACACACACACACACACACACACACACACACACACACACACACACACACACACACACACACACACACACACCCTTACTGGCATCTCCTGAAAGAATGTCCATCTTATCTGATGAAGAAAGAAAGCAGACCAAGCAACTTTAAATTTCTGTATGCACTGAACTGAAGAAGAAGCTATGGCAACCAATATGTGTGTGTCGACATGCACAGATGCAGAGTGCATTCCTGAAAAGGAATGCTGCTAAAAAAAGACAGACATGTAAAGTTTTTTTTTTTTAATTAAAAATTAAATATGGCATCCCCCTGACCAGTTGGCCCCCTGGCCAAAGGGCCCCAGGCTATTGTGAGGTTGTCTAGTGCTGGACTGGCTCTGCCTCTTAAACAAAATTCCTATCAATGTCCCCCTCATTGCAGATGGAGTACACGCACTTCATTTATTTCCTGTGTCAGGTTTATATCAAGCAATCCCTTTCATATCTCTACAACTTCTAAATAACAAAAAGCTTCATGCCAAATCAAGTAAAATGATGATAGTTAAATATATACCCTGAACCTCCTAACTAGTGCAAATGATTTTTTAGCAATCAATATGCTACATACCTAGGCAAAGTATTCAAAAGGCATATATATCTATATCTATATCTATAGCTATATCTATCTGTCTATATGCATCTACATATATATATATATGTGTGTGTGTGTGTGTGTGTGTGTGTGTGTGTGTGTGTGTATAAGTTTGTATGTGTGTGTGTGTGTGTGTGTGTATATATATATCTATATATATATCTATATATATATATATATATATATATATATATATATATATATATATGTATGTATATAAATAACAAAACTTCCTAAGATAGTCCAAAGGCAGAGTGAGTCAACACAATTATATACCAAGTATCCCAAAAGAACAAGAAGGCAGAATATTAAAATTCAATAATCCAACAAAAGACAAATCCAGAACAGACGTCCACAAAGCTTGATTTAATAGAATGTAAGTGTGAGTGTATAAGTTTGTATGTGTGTGTGTGTGTGTGTGTGTGTGTGTGTGTGTGTGTGTGTGTGTGTGTGTGTGTGTGTGTGTGTGTGTGTGTGTATGTATATATATATATATATATATATATAAATATATATATATATATATATATATATATATATAGATATATATATATATATATATATAGATATAGCTATATAAATAACAAAACTTCCCAAGATAGTCCAAAGGCAGAGTGAGTCAACAAAATTATATACCAAGTATCCCAAAAGAACAAGAAGGCAGAATATTAAAATTCAATAATCCACCAAAAGACAAATCCAGAACAGACCTCCACAAAGCTTGATTTAATAGAATGTAAGCGCGTTCATAACATAAGTTACTTCATCAGACAAATAAAAACACATACTAACACAGCCATTTAAATAGTAAGCATCACCAATCAACTACTAACATTTCCCTCCTTTTTTTTAAACTAATTAGCAATTAAAGGTGCATTATGCAACAATATAACAAATACATTAAAATGTATGTAAATACAAAAATTCATATAAAAAATAGCAAGTTAAAACAAATTAATAACAAGCTTACTAGCTCTTAACTTTTCTACCTTTCAGCACTGGTTTCAAAGGCACTATATCAATTCTACCTTCTTGTTCTTTTGGGAGACTTGGTATATATATATATATATATATATATATATATATATATATATATATATATATATATATATATTATATATATCAATATAGATTAGATATAGATATAGAACTATATAAATCAACTCCTTGAATATCTTCAGTTCTGTAGGACCCTTTTTTGACAACATCAATGAGTCTGGTCAGACAGATACACTATGACCTCCCTATACCCTCAGTGAAACATAATCAAGTATGCAATTAAAGACCAAGTTACTGGATCCCTTTTCAATGATTTCACAAATGCTTTCAATATTATAAACCCAGTCCCATTATTACATTACCTTTAGTTAGCAGAAATCAGTTCTGAAGCAATACAATGGTTCAGTATATTCTTTCCTAACTGACTAATCATGGTACAAATAGGTTCCCCCTTACCTCTTCTTCAAAAAGGTGTTCCAGAGTATTATGTGGCATATCCCATACTGCCATCATTATTTGTCAACAAGGTTCTCATAGATTTTCCTGATCTCACCATCATGCTGTAAGTTGATGGTATGGCTCTTTATAAACCAAGCTGAGCCCCATTTATTATTACAAAACATCAAAAAGGATAGTGTAGCACTAACAAATTGCCTAAAACATATGAGTTCCTATTTAATCCCATGAAAACTACTCAGAATGTGCTTTATGTTACGTCTCAAAAACTGGCCAAAATTCCAGTTAATTGGGCTATTACCTAAACTAACTTAAAAAGTCCATAAGTTGGGCTATTACCTAAACTAACTTAAAAGGTCCATATGTCCAAATAATTATTTATTTGTTTACTTTCGTTTACCGGGATAGTCCGACTAAGTAGTAGCCCATTTTCAGAGGAGGTCCGGGGAGAAAATTATAATAAATTATAAATAATTCAGCATGTTGCTTTACTTACGTGTCATATCTCTGGGTCAATTGGCTGAAGAGAGCAACACATTCTACTTTGAAAGGAGATAAGGCTAAAGAAGCTTGAGTACACTAATATATAACATTAGTTTAGGTACTAATATAAGCCTAGTTATTTTTAAAACTGTGAAAAATCAATTTCTGTTAGATCTAGAGTTATCCTATGGCTAATATGGTGAAGAAGATCCCCAAACCTCACCAAAGCTCTAATGCTATCTGTTCCCAGTAAGAGTTTTAATTATAGTAACCCCATATTAAGCAACAATATCTAAATAGATCATACATATCTACATCTCAGATACTTCAATCAACTATTTGCACACTACTATAGCCAACAAATTTTGCTGCTTGTATGCATTATCTACACAAACTAGATCTTTGTCAGACTAACTACTAAAATTTAAAATAACTATATTTATTGGGCTTACTACAGCAAACAAGATTTACTATTTTTTTTCACAGAATGAGGCATTTCTTGGACATGTCTAACATTTCAAGGATCTGGTAACTATTCTTAACTGAATTAGTTAGGATATAGGACTATCATCTATATAGAAGAAGCACGGGTCAAATTATTTCACAAATATTATTTATAGTTGACCCAGTCTCTTAAATAAGGGCCTATTACAAAATGTATAATTTGGGTGATAAATGGAAACTTTTCCTGTTTTATTCACTTACCTTGAATGACTTCCCCTTTGTCGTACTAGCAAGAACTGGAGCTGATGTTTGGCGATAAGATGCATTCAGTTACAAAAAATTTCTAGAATTTTATGTATCAGCATTTTGTACAAAACGGTTGCCTCAAGGAAAGCAATTTATTGATGTTGAATAGTAGTTGTAGACTTGGTAGGTTACTAGACTATGCTTTTTGAATAAATGTCAGCAATTTCTATCAGTTATCTGATAACTTTTTATACACACTATAATGGCCCTGAGATATAAATTTGGGAACTACTACTTGCAGTCTTTTGCCAAATATCTTGTACTATATTCATTAGTCAGAATTTGACAATAAAATATGGTACCAGAAGAAGTAGCAGGAATCACCAAAACCAACCTCAAATGCTTTTCTTAAATCAGCTTGTCTGTGTTTCTTTTGCAAAATTTTCACTTTTCTTCCCTCTTTTTACTTTTTAGAGTGACTGAATAAAAAGCATTCTTTATTAAAAAAAACTTGTTTTACTTATATTTTTAGTTTTTACTTTGTAGAGTAACTGAATATAAAGCACTATTTTTTAGTTAGATTTTTAGTTTTTACATTTTGTGCTTCCCATACCTACACAGGTGTACTACAACATTGTAAGCCAGATTAGCTTGTTTTTCTTGCTCTGGTGCTGTTCACTGTTGTCAGATGACTAACAGAGAGGTCTGCTCATGCAACCTAATATGGAGCCATCTGCATAGGAATCATCATTTGTTGGGAACCAGGGAACAAGGCTGCTAGGTGGAAATGGCTTCTTTTAAAATATTATAAAGCCAGGCATACACATATTTAAACTTCTAATGTCACTGAAATGAAGGGAGTATGGGTGCCAAAGATTCACAGATGGGATGCCTTATGCATGATGAGGCCAACAAACAAGGTAAGATAAACTGAATGTTGTACTGCTGTAGGAGGCAGAAGAATGTATGTAGCTGGCTGTCACCACTATTGTGTTTGGGGAGGAGTTATCATAGTAATGCTATACATCTGTATAGTGGTGTGGTGGGTGGGGTTCATCCCTGCAATGGTGTGGGCAAATGTGACAGATACCATAGTGTTGGGGAGTGCGCACGCATGTGTGTGTGTGTGTGTGTGTGTGTGTGTGTGTGTGTGTGTGTGTGTGTGTGTGTGTGTGTGTGTCTGTGTGTGTGTGTGTGTGTGTGTCTGTGTGTATCTATGGAGGAAATTATGTAGGTAGATATGAGAGTGTGTGTGCGTGTGTGTGTGTGTGTGTGTGTGTGTGTGTGTGTGTGTGTGTGTGTGTGTGTGTGTGTGTGTGTGTGTGAGAGAGAGTACTAGCCTTAGACTTACTGTACCATATATCAAGATCATTAATGAGTAGCTATTTCACTTTATTGATACACAGAATGCTTTTAGGGAAGCTAGTCTACTTAATTTAAAAAAAAAAATCACCACTTATTCCTCCAGTACTCCAGTCATTCTAAGATTTCTCCTCCATGTTTTATCTTCCATTGTAACTAATAATTGTTCAGCATTGTGAAGCCAATCAACAGTTTCATCTTTCATCTGGTCAACCTTTCTTTTTAAGTATCTTAGGGTGACCTGTTCAGTCTTTCAGAAATCTCATTAAACTTTACTAATTCTGCTAATATTCAAAAGCCTAGAGGGGAGAGGTGCAGACTATCCCTGGCAAAGCAGTGTGGACCATCTTCTTCCATGCTGACAAATATTGCATCTCCTTAGAATGATACCAGAAATTAAGCCAGTTATTAAAGTCAATCATCTTTTGTCTGTATTGTGGCATTATCCATAAAGAAGGTAAAATGCTGCTAAATGCTAGGATCATACCAGCCTGAGACACATATTCCGAGAGCTCCATGATGTCTCTCTTCATATAGTCTAGGGAGGTACATCTCAGGTCATTTACTCCCACATGGACTATGACTGAGTCATATTGGTAATTGTGGTCCAGTGACCTGAGTGCATGTGTAATGTGACAGATTCTTGCCCCTGATAAGCAACTGACCATAACTTTCTCCTTACTCAGCCTGGTGAGATGGACATCAGTATGTCTCATGATAGAGTCCCCAATGACTAGAATGTTGGATTGTGTGGTGACTTGCCTTATGGACTTAGAGGTAGAGGCTCCATGAGATGTATCTCTATGTGTTGATGTGAGTGCTGTTTTGAAAGAGTGCATTTGGGGCTGCTGAGTGCATTTGTTATGTGTACTTCATCTAGGAGGTCTTTGTGGTTTAGGCAGATTATATGTAAGTGCCTCAGCATTTGCGGGTCTGTATGTATGCTTTGAATTTTGCATGATGGTGAAGCGTGTGTACTACTGACAACCTTTTTGACATTATAAGTACTTTTATGTGAGAGCTTTGCCTCCAGTGACATTGTGTAAATACATCTCTCACATACCATATCAGTTTGTTTGACAATTAACTGGTTGTCAGCAAACATGAGGCAATTTCTACATTGCTCTAGGATGCCCATATCCACCAAGCCAGTAATGGAGACAGTAGGAAAGTTCATATCCATGGCAACAGACCCTTTGTTATTGATTAGATAGCTGGAGTGAGAATATCAGTTACTGTCAGGCGTATCCGGTTTGCAATTATGTGGACAGTGCTTGTCACAGCAAATTAGTTGTCCTGTATGCAACTAGGTATTGG
>NC_056725.1:1496887251-1497032251 GCF_019279795.1 Protopterus annectens | reverse complement strand
GTTGAATTTAGGAAGTAAAGTTGTATCCTATTTTGAAAAGTTTGTGCTTTATTTTGTCAACATTGTTTACACTATGGAATTGCTAGTTTGTTTGGTATATTTCTGTACTCCCCACTGTTTTATTTACGTTACTGCAAGAATTTTTGCTGCAGAATAAATTTGTTTTTGATACTTTAAATCACTAAAACTGTTTATGTGCCTTGCAAGGACTGCTTCATGTTTGATTAATGTTTGATTAATGTTAATTGCTGCTATTTGTCCTTGTGGCATAACAGAGGTTAACATTATTAAAATATGTTGTTTCTTTTAAACAGATTTGTATGAAAATACAGCTTTCGATCTGTCATTAATAAGGGTCTGTGCTGACAGACTTACATACTTCCCATTAATGTAAAGCACAGCAAGTGTCTGAGCCATTAAGTGAGTGAAACCACCAGCTAATGATAAGTTAATTGACAGGGCTATGCCCTAAAGATCAGACATGAGTGCACTTATCACGGAGTGATAATCTTGTAGAAAAGAACGGTTTGCTCTCAGTGTGGAGTTCTCAGTGTGGAAGAGCTATTCATATGATAGATGGAAGATTACGTGGAGAAGATACTGGCTACTGAGAATAGAAGGAGAACAGCTTGGAAGTGACACTTGCCTTGTGACAGAAAATGGCCATTATTTGTAAGAAATGACTCTTGGTATTTACATTTTGGTAGTCTGAACAGTATATGTAAGTCCGTAAGACTTTTGTTTTATTTTCCCATAATGTAGTTTGCTTTTCAATTGATTTTGCCTGAGTACTGTATATCAGCTGTGCAAAACTGAGAATATGTCTGTAATGTTGTTTCATCCACGTTGAATTTAGTCCACAGCCTTGCCCTTGACCTGTTTTGATACCATACCATCCTTTCTTTTCATTGCAATTCCTACTTCTCTTATAATTTACTTTTTTCTCTTCTCTTCTCTTCTTCCTTTTTCATTCACCTCTGGCTATAAATGATATACTATGCACTATTCTTTTTTCTACAGGCCATCCCACTTATCTGTACTACTTTTGAAGTCAGGAAGACAGTATAGAAATATAAAAATTGTCATTAGATGTATCAAAATGGTTTTAGCTAACTGAAATGATAGTTGATCTGCTTCATGGTATAGAAATCTGTTTTTAGTCATTTAACAATATCAAGTACCGCTATCTTTGCATTTGTACATTGCTATTTAAAAAGTGTACTCTCACAGTTGACCATTATAAAGTGAGAACTCTATGAGCAGTTGCAGATGCAGTGTGGTGATAATCTTCATGGGAGCATGTGTATTTGAATGTGAATTTGCTCATTTTGTTTAAAATGTGCTCAATAAAGCAGAGCCCTACTATGAATACACTGTCTGCTGCCTCTTCTTAAGAAGCAGTAGGTATTCACTGTACATGTTAACCCGCTGTCAATAATCTTTTTCTCAGCATGATTCCATGAAAGAGTTAATTCAGTCCATTGGGAATGCATGGATGCCCAGTAATTGCTTGACTTACAATCCACAGTTAAGAATTCTGACACAGATTTCTGAACTAATCTGTTGCTAGAAACAGGAGCTATAGGAACATTTAAATGTTTCAGTGTTTTGGACAACAGACTCTTTTCTGTGACCAAGCCTTTGACAAGATTTTGAATTCTTGAAAATTACATAGGATTGTATGTGTGATTTGAACATTGGCGCATGTAAGATTAATTTTATTTGATATAGCAAACACAAGCAATTCACTAAGCATTTGTAGAAGCAATGCATTTCATGTGGTACAGTGGGACCAAATAACGTCCTCCTTTTACACCTCTTGAATGCTGACTTTAGGACACAAACTGCATGCTGAAAACTAAAAATGCAATGCTCGCGTTTGAAATAACCAATGGCATGACTTACTCATAAAGCATACATCTTCAGACTAACAGTAAGACATCACTTTGTACTAATGATATTAAATATATGGGGATATTATTTGATAATTTCAGTTCCTTCATATAATAAATCTATGAGATTCAAAAATGCAATCATTTAATTGGCAGTGTGGGTTTGGTAAGCCCAAATCACAATTATTTGTGAATGAATTAATCAGAATGTCCTACTATCCTTTAGACTATTTTATTGAAGCATTCAGTACTACTGGCCTGCCAAGGGGTGCATGATGAGAGAAAAAACAATGTTCAGCACACCTGCCAAATGTATATTCAGCTGATAAAGGCAATCACATCACTGGCGCTTACTTAAATCACTAAACTGGTCACATATGGGGCATATGTTTGATGCTTCATACTAATTAATGACAATTAGCTCCTCTATCCATTGCTTTCACCCTTGTCTTACCACATCAATGAATAGTGCATGTGTACTTCTAACTTTAGATCCATCGAAAGAACAGCGAATGTTTGAATAACAGGGCATTACAATTTCTGTTATGAGGCTCTGTGCCAAAATGTTGTAGCATGACACAGCTTCCTTCTATTCTCAAATGCTGCAACACTAATTTCATCATTCAGAAATCCTCTCCTTACAAATATCCTTATTGGTGAAATGTGAAGGTCACCCTGGCACTACCCAATAATCAAGTCTTTCCTCCTTCTCTGTGTTGTCTTTTCCTCTTTTCCTTGTTTGCAGACCCTGATTGTAGTGTCTGCTGCCATTAAAAGGACATTACAGAAGTTACTAGATCTTCGTCACCTGATGTGCAGACGTACCTCTTCTTATCTATGTCTCACAACTCTTGACTTATACCCGTGTTTCCTGTTATGTGTAGCTCTTTCAAAGTATTTATGTTCATATCCAGTTTATACTATTATTATAGGTATCGATTTGATGTTTATCATGTTTATGTGCTGATGTGACATCCTGACTCCATGTAACAAATGGGAGAGTGAGGTTTTGGTTGGGTGGATGTTTATAAACCTATGACGTTTATGATTTTCTGTATACACAAGTTTTAGGAGGGGCTTTTCTCCGTAGGCTTCCACTGAGAACTGGTCACAACTCACATGGACATTCCTGCAAAGAAGAAACACATGGCAAAATAAATGTTCTGCTGAGCTATTTGGGTTATGCCCTTCATAACAGCCAGTGCAATCCATATGACCTTTATAGTCTAATTCATAAATGAAGTGATAGTACTTTAAATAACGTACACTAACCTGTCATGGAAAGTTATACAATGATTTGAAAATGGCTTGCCTAATATTTTTGTTGATTGGTTTAATGGATTTAAGCAAAAAACAAAGTAATAAAAAAGTAACACTGCTGACAGGTTATAAGTAATAATGTAGGGCCATATTGATAGTGTGTGATGCTGCAAAAGTCTTCATTAACACTTGTCAAGAACAGCTGTAGAATGTTTCAGAGAATCATGGTCTAAACATTAAGGCAGTGCATTTATTAGACCCTGTGAGAATTATTTTGATGGTGCTCTGCGGAAAACTATTGTCAATGAAAATGAAGTGTAACAGAGACACCCTAGTATCAGGATATAATTATCACTGGTTATGAATTCAATTGCAATTTTGTGTATAAATATGAATATGGCTTAACATATTCATACTTAAAATTCAGTTAAGAAAATATAAAGGTACTGGTGACTAAATAAAAAAAATGAAATGTTTACTTTTCAATGACAGAAGTAGCAATATGCAAGCAATTGTGCCCGACAGAGTATGTGCTGCAGAAATAACTCCCACCCAGGGGTGTTCTCAGGCCTGACGTTGTAGGCGAAGGGCCTCTACACCCCATGGAACAGCATTATTTCCACAATGACACACAACCTAGAGGGCATTATTGCACTTAGAGAATGGGCTATCTGTAAAATTGCTGTGTTTTAGTTACTTATTTTTTTAATTACTATATTACGTTTTATATAGTTTTGATGTAAAATAGTTCCTTTGCCTAATGTTTCACACTTGCTACAGTATATGTACACTGTGTTGGAGGAATGATTTTAAATCGAAAATATAACATTTAAAAAAAGTCTAGTTATAGACATTATTTTTTTGGTTCCTTACAGTAAACTAAACCCTAAATGGGCGTAGTATTCTCATTCCAAAGGGTGGCGAAAGCCACATACACTCTGGCTAGGCTTATAAATGCCCTAGGGCAGATAGCCTAGTATGAACCTATGAACCTATAAAATTTTTGGTTTGTCGATAGTCATTGGAGATTGAAGTTGCTAAATAATGACATACATATGAGTTTCAGACTTCATTTCCTTCAGTAAATGCATGCTAACACAAATCCTGTCATTTAAGCAACTTTGTAATTTTACAACAGCAATAATTAAAATGTGTTCCTATTTTTGAGCCTTTGCTATGCTTTATTTTAGGCTTTATCCAAATTTCTTCAGCTAAGAGGTTAAGAAGTATGCAAATCTCTTTACTGCCAGTGGTCGATCTCACTCACTATACTTGTGTTTCAGAAAATGCATTCTACACACATCCTATCATTCAATTAACTTTGTAATTTTACAAAAGCACTATTTAAAATTTGTTCTTATTTTGAGCCTTTGTTCACCCTTTATGTTAGGCTTTATCCAGATATCTTGAACTAAGAGGGAGAGAGGTACATAACCCTCTTAACAGTTGCTGCTGCTGGTGATCATTTGTTTTCAGTCTTCACACTCTCTTTCATACACACACACACACACACACACACACACACACACACACACACACACACACACACACAGATACACTCTTCTGCTTTCATGCACACAAACATGCATTCACTCACACACGCAGAAAGAACTATAAACACATACTTTTTTCTGTTTCATTTATTTTTTACACTTGTTAAACAGCAAAAGCACTGCTTAGCGAGCGTAAAATAATAGCTTAATCTCTATCTCCCTCTCTCACACAAACATAAACACATAACACACTTTTTTATTTTAAAATCTTTTCTTTTTTTATTTTTCTTTTTTATTTTACACTCACTAAACATCAAAAGCACTGTTTAGTGAGCATAAAATAATGGCGGCCATTGGGTTACTTACAGTTCGAGCTCCGCGGCAGCCTGATATGCTGCCGTAAAGTGGCAGACATATTTTTCAGTGGGTGTTATCTGTAGATTAACACCCTGCTGGAAAACGTTCATTCTGCAATCAGGATGTGATGTACAAGTCACCCATTTTCTAATAGGTATTAGAGAAGGGAAGAAAAGTATCTAGTGGAGCAACTGCAATAACAAAATATTGGACAAAATTAGATGGGCAGAGTCATTATGGAAAACATTGAAACTGTCCTTTAGGAAGAATGTATTTTTAATAAACTGTATAATTCTTGGAAAGCTATGGCATTTTTGTGGAATACTTGCTTTACCTTAAGTAATAGAAAGAGAGAGAGAGAGATTTGTTTTAACCATCTGGATTTCCATACTTAATTTTGCTAATAATGGTATTTGCTATGTATCAAACAATCTGTGGATGAGTAATCTTGTAGTACACTGAGCATGTGACCATCTTATTTTGGTTTCTGAAAATGTTTAGGTAAGAAAGGCAAAATACAAATACATTGGAGGGAAATGGTAAAGATAATAAAGCATTAGCATGTCAAAAAATGAGATTATTGAAGTTAATGACTGAAATGGATGGGAAAAGAAAGGATGATGCAGCATGAAGGAATCAAGAAGGAATGGTATTACTTGCTACTTTGAAAGAACTTACCTGGTGACATACGGAATGTTATAAAATAGACAAAAAGGGTTCAATAATATAGTTGAGTGTCAGGATTTTTTTTATTAAGTCTTATATTAAGTAAATTTCTACTAAAACGATCTTTATATAAAATAATGAGTGAAATGTTTCTATAAGCAAAGTTCAAGAAACTTCTATAGTTATATTATTCTATGTAGTAAAGAAAAAGAATTGTGGAAGATATTTGTAAGCTATCTTATTAGGTAACATATACACAAAATTAATGGAGAGATGATCATTTAGGGATATTATGTAATGCAGAATAAAGAGGATTTGTGATAAGCGAGGATTATACTTACGTGAACATAGATAAAGGGCAAATCAGAATATGAAGTATTTTTTTTATTTAATGAAACAAGATCTATCAAAGGTGTATGATAGGAAGGACATTATGGGTATGCAAATCTATCTGTCTCTCTCTGTTTCCCTATATTACCTCTGTGGGACCAAAAATAAAGAAAAAGAAAAATAGTTGAAGGAAGAAAATATTTTATTCATCACTGTAAATGCTTTCATACTCCAATAAATCACCCGGACTTCATCAGAGTAGCATCTGTAAGTCAAATGGGGGAGCTTTCTGCACTGGTCAAAGGTGAATGTGTGACAAAACTTGCACACAGATAACCAACATGTACTTAGAATAGCAATAAAGTTTAGCAGACCAGAGAAACAGTGACAGCTGAATAAACATGTCTTCTAGAGAAAGCAGTTCCAAAGAATTCATAAAAAATGCCAGCAAATTATGTTGCAGAATTAAAATTTAATAAAATTATGATATGCTGCAGCCCTGAAGATAACTCTTTTTGCACAACTGAAATTCAAATGTAGAAATAGTAAGCATGGAAAAATCCTGGGGTTGGGGCTGGGCGGCTGTTATAATTTGAAGGGATTTCAACTTGACAGATCTTCTTTGTCAGAAGTACCACTGGCTGCATGATATCCCCTAAGCCTGGGCCTATTGGAGTGAATCTCCAAAGCCGGGGCTTATGGGAGTGAATCTCCTAAGCCAGGGCTTATGGGAGTAAATCTCCTAAACCAGGGCCTATGGGAGTTGCCTTTCTGAAGAGTTTGTGGTCAGGAATCAGCTTGGGTGCTTGTGACAACAAGAGTATGTCCTTTATTCTACTTTAGGTTCAGAGGCCAAAGAGGATTGTTTAAAAAAAATATATATATATATATATATATATATATATATATATATATATATATATATAGTTACATGTTAAATGATCGAGTGATTATAACGTTGAACCTTGGAACATTGAGACCATAACGTTGGATATACAGATAAGTGAAGACACAGAACATCAAACTGCAGAACGTCAACATAAACTAACAGAATAGCGAAAACGCACCTGGAACCACAACATAACCAAGACACCTCCCCATAATATTGAAAAGCACCACGGCGAGGGAACAAATCCTTAGAAACACGTAAAGAAAACCTCAACTAAAATGTGGACGGAACCAATGCCAAGGAGAGGGAAACAACTGAATACCAATGGTCAGCACACGAACCAACTGCATATCACAAACTCCATCTGCCAACACTGTGTACCCCAACAAGTCCATATATCCAAATCACACAATCCATTCCAATAACGTAAATGTAATACACCATCAGTACATATTGCAGCAAAACAAATAAAATGCCTTTCAGTGTGAATATGACATCACAACTTCAGAAGCGTAGCAATTGCTTTCGGGAATGTCAGAGCATCGGATGAGTCCTTACCCCGCAATATAGTTTTAAACTTGTTTTCCCGTGCCAACAGTTTCCGTCCCTTAGGGAACAGTGGACAGCCAGCACACATATGGAGCTGCAATTCATCTACCATATTCTGTTCCTGACAGAGAGTCAACAGCAGCACATTCAGATCAGTAGCACGAGCCCCTAGCAAACAATGTAAACAGTGATGCCACCCTTCAATACTGTTTTGCGTATGGGGCAAACACTTGAGATTGAACTGGCAAATATTCCAAAACTCTTTGGGGAATAAAGGTGGAAACCGCATGAAGGCTGAGGTTCTTGTTGAAAATTTCCTATGTTTCCCTAGGAGGAACCAATCAGTGAAATACTTCAACAATGGTTGTCCTTCACGGGAGAATGCCTGCTTTAAGATCTGATATGGAGGAAGTACTTCCTCCTCATTCAAGAAGGCAAGCGCTACTAAACATTTCACGTCGGTTTGGAACCATTGACACTTGTTATACAACCCTGTCAAGCCCATACTCTGCAACTTTTGCCAGATTTTCTGTCTGAAATGAAACAAACAACCCTTTGGCACTACACCATTCAGGTTCATTCTTAAATTCTTGATAGCAGCAATCTTAAAATCGCAGAGAACATACTTTGCCACATTGACAATATTATTCTCAGTCATTAGGTATAGGATACAGTGCCGCATTACGTTGTAGCTCTTCAGTGATATCTTACTCATTAAGGTGTTTACCAAAGGTACTGTCCTCGTATGGGTGCCATATTGTAGGAAGCCATGTAATCTGTACAAATGGTGGCAGATAATACCTTTAAAGAAAAAGGTACCGTGCATGAGCCAAATTGTACACCGGCTTAGGTCTTGGAGATTCTTCACAGTAGTAATTACCAGAACTGTCAAACCACCTGCTGTGTCTATGTGTCTCTTAGAAATGAATTTGCCCTCCTTTAATGGGAAACCTGATATGTCAATACTGTCAAGTGTTGGTCTCTCACGTTGGCTAATAGTTGTGTGCATTCTACACATTCTATAAACTTGTTGGACCAGTGCTTTTCTACTGGGTAGATGAGGGGCACTACCTAACGTTGTTGTCACCATGACATCCTCTACCACTAGACAGGGAGTATCTCTGGACAATAGTGACTTTTCCTTTAGATGAGCACACATCATGTACCATTGTACCTCTGCCGGATCTCCTGTGTGCATGTGTCCACTAGTCTTGCAGAGTTTCTCTCCATCATGTAATGCTTCTGTGACTGCACGCCCTTTACATTTGGTTGTTAACTTTTGTTTACAGCACCAGTACCATTTTATACTTGTGGTCCTTTCCAAGTTATAGACATAGCCATCTACCAGGAGCACATCCGTGCCCTTTTGCGACTTCATAACCACCAGGTATAGGTTGCCAATCACTCCAGGAACGAAATTTGCACCCTCCGCCATGCTATTATGTTGTTGTGATGTACGTGTTAAAGGTGTACTAGCACTTAAATACACATTCTGGATCTAAACGTTTGTAGCCGTTGTATTTCCTTCCAGTCATCTTTCACAGTACTGTGTTGTCAACGTTCTGCAGTTCGATGTTCTGTGCTTTTGCTTATCTGTATATCCGACGTTATGGTCTCGATGTTCCAAGGTTCGACATTATAATCACTCGCTCATTTAACATGTAACTATATATATATATATATATATATATATATATATATATATATATATATGTATATATATTTGTGTGTGTGTGGGTGTGTGTGTGTGTGTGTGTGTGTGTAAATCAAATCCATGCTGTGTGATCTTTGCTGCTTGGGTATGTTGCCAAGATGAGTTCATTACCCAGATTCATACCTGACATTCTTCAGCTGATACTCAGTGTGGTGCTATATTAAATCTTAACTAGTTGCACTACATTCACACACTGCCTAATGGATAATACTGAAATAGAGGTTATTGTTCCATTGTCTTGACATGTATTTACACTTAATGTTTTGTGATGATATGGCTTCCACAATCCTACCCTCAGTTGGAGAGTGGGTTTTAGTTATAGGCTTTTTCTGATACTCTTACTGCTTTCAGGATGTTAGGGTCAGGCTGTGAGATTTCCTGATGTAGATCGCTCTGTCTGTATCCAGCCTCTAGATTTTAACAGTTTTACTATTTAATTGTTGGCCTTGTTGCATCTGAATTTAATTTAAGATCTAATCCCTCTCTGCTCTAATCTGTTCCGCAAATCTTTAAATAGTCATTGTCATCATCACCAACATTGGCTAGGTAAGGGTAATGATTCAAGTTTAGAGGGTAACGTTTCTGATCTGATTTTAATAAACTGGAATGTCAAGCGTATGTCTACCACTAGAAGTCAAAGTCTGTTCTTCAGCACATAAATGAGGAACATTCACACATAGTTTTCATACAAGAGACAAGAACAAAATAAAATCATGTAGGTAACGTTTTCTGTATATAAACAGGGTTATTGTTCAAGTCCTGTTTCACTACAGCAAAAAAAGGGGGCAATTAGTCTTCTAATTAATAATATGTTGGATTGGACTCTTACTCAAGAGATTAAAGACAAAACTGCCATATGGTTAGCATTAAAAATGAGGGCCCCATTTGGCAAAATAATTATAGTTAAATTTTATGGTTCTAAAGAGGATAACACTTCAACACATTATTAGCCCACATCAAGATCTTTCAGCAAAGCTTTTTTTCCCAAGCTTACTGCTGGTGGGAGGAGGTGGGGTTGAACCTGTTCCTAGATCCATGCTGTACAGATTGACTGCTGGAACAAGTAACTTCCCAGGTGTAAATTGGCTCTAAAAAATATGATTCAAGACATAGACTTGGTTGATATCTAGCAGACACACCTTCCAAATACTAATGACACTATACCTTAGGGAATGGGGGAGTCACTAACAAACTGAATATGTGGCTCTTGACATGAACCCTCAGAAGTTGGGACTAGGATATCAACATTATTCCAGCAAGTCTCTCTGATCTTCCCAAAATATATGTAACTTTGGTGTCAAGTTTACCCTCCGTAGATTCAGACAATGAAGATTTGACCCCACTCTTTTAAAGAATAAGCCATTTGTTCAGTTCCTAAAGCAGTAGGTCCTAAACTTCTGTGAGAAGAATACACAAGTTCTGATCCCAAATGTAGAATGTTGGACATCATTTAACAGATGAATATGAGGTATATAATAAATAAGGCAACGATGCATGAATGCAGCAAAGCAATAACAATGCAGTTTTGGAAGCCAAGATTAAAGGGAAAGAAAATTTGCATAAACAGGGAGGCAGTAATAAGTGGTCCTTGTATCTTGACATTTTGCAGCTAAAGAAATTATATAGGAAGATGCAATATGCAGGCATAAGGCATAAATGGGCTCAATGATAAATGTTGTATTGGGCCAAAGGTATTACTTCTAACACCTTTAGCAATGAATTGTCCTAAATGGGTAAAAGAATGACAATTGTGGCTAGTCTAAACAATGGGGGGCAACTACAGGGTGACCCAAAGGGTATTAATACTATCATTACTGAGGAATGCCATTCTAACTCTCAGGCTTAGAGATGGTAGCATTAACTGACTATGATTTTATGTGGGATGGGCTACCTATCTCAATTTTAGGGAGAGAGGCCCAGCAACTACTTAACACCCCTTTCAAGCTGGTGGAAATTACTACAGCCATAGATTCCCTTCCTTCAGGAATCAGCCGCAGTTTTAGTTAACTATCTACAGATTTTTACAAATGTATTAAACAGTCGATAGGCCAACTGTTATTCCACTTTTATACAGCATCTGCCTCAATAAAATGCATGGATGGTGCAGTGATGCAGCAATTGTGCCTCACAGCAAGAGGTTCTCCGGTTCAATTCTTGGCTGGGGTGCCTTCTGTGTGGAGTCTGCATGTTCTCCCTGCATTTGCATGGTTTCCTCTGGGTGCTTCAGTTTCCTCACACATTCCAAAGACATAGAGTATTTCTCCCCTGGCCTCTGCTGAAAAAAATGTGCCCTGTCCTAGTTGGAGTTACCAGGTAAACAGATGTAAAATAAATAAAACACTTCCCAAAGGAGGTAGTGTGTACAAAGGTCATGATGCTTTCTAAACCTGCTAGTGATCCAAACTCACCTGGGGAACTATCAGCCAATCTCCCTACTACAAACATGTCTAAAACTTTTTGCAAGACTATTAGCTAATAGGTTGGAGAAAGTTATGCCGTATATACTTGCCAAGAGATACTTTGGATTTATTAAGAGACATGCTGGTAGTGTTGACTTAGTACAGTTGTGGCTCAATGTTCAGTTTTTATGTGCCTTAAGGTAACCCTCCACTGCAGTAGTCCTAACTGACTACCGTTATGGCTTCCAACTCTATTCTGTAGCAGTTTTTATGGAGTGCTATGGCTAAAATGTGTTTTGTTAAAAACTTTGTAGATTGGTGCAATGTATTGTACATCAAACCTCACTGACAGTTTTTACAAATCAAAACATCTCTCCCCCATTTCCATTACAATGGGACATGTGACAGGGGTACCCTACCTCACCTCTGTTGTTTGTGCTTGTGGTTTCTATCATGGACATTAGTCTCCAGTACAAATCTGTGGAAAGCAGAATAACTTTTTTTGTGATCGAGGTTCCTTTGACCACCTGGTTTGATGACAATTGGGCAATATGGATTTGCCGTCCCCCAAAATATATATTTCATTTCTGCAAAAGTTTCAGAGTTACAGGATTACAGGTCAATATAAATAAATTGCTCATATCCCATTAAGTTCTGTTGTCATTACCAGCCTCTCACAAGCATCTAACTGTAAACACTCTATAAGGAATGTTCCTATTTCAGCATCTGGATGACTGTGCATATGGAAACTTACACTAAATCATGTGTTGCCGCAATAAGAGAGAAATTGTTCTTTTTGCAAAGAAGGGTGATTCTGTTCTTCATCAAAGTCCAAGTACTTAACATGTACATTCTTCCAAAAGTGTTTTGTCTTGTGGCGTTTGCTCATGCCTGATTTTCTGTTTTTCTTAACCTGTGCCAGACTGCCATTATTACATTCTTTTGGTCAGGTTAATCACCTCAGATTGGTCACAGGAAACCTATGGAATTAGGTGGATTTGGGCTTCTGAATATTTAAGCATATGGGATGGCAGTGTTGGAATGGTACTATTATAGAGCCAGGTTCACTCCATCTCCCATATGGCTTACCATCAAACTTTTTTTACATAACTCTCTGACGTCAATTCCAACTCGACATTCCTCACACAGTGTGGGACCCAGATGGGTTAGACTGTCGATTAGTAACCCATAAGTGGGCAAATCCATCACTACACCAGGCAATCCATCTTCACTCCCTCTTATTAGATAACAATCTTATTACTATTAATCACAGAAAAGTGTTGTGGGTGGACTGGGCAAACTGGATGCATTGTTTTCATGAAAGATGTATGTACCCCTGACCTGAAATCATTTCTTCCACATACTGAGCTTAAAAAGCTTTCCCACTAGGTGACCATTCATTGGTGACAGTGTTTACAAATTTGGGCGGCAGTTGGACCTTTGACAGCAGTACTATCCTCATGCCTTATACCACTGCTTTGTCAGCCAGAAGCCTCTAATACAGTTTCTGTTTAGTCAAAGGGAAAATGTAGTTTTTTGCTCGTTCATGTTGCTTCCCCTGCCTCTGAGGCTTTACTGAGTAAAAACAACAAATGGGATACATGGTGCACTCAAAAAATTGCAGAAGAGCAATGGAAAGTATGTTTCATTAAAGCATAAGACCAATGTCTGCCTACCTAGACTTTTTTTCTTTTCGTAAACTTCTCTACTGCCGGTAAGGGACCCCTTCCCATTTACATCAAGCTAGATTAAAGTCCTGTAAGCATTTTATGTGGGTAAAACCACTAGGCGGTTGAGAGACAGGATTGCTGAACACACCAGGGACATTCAAAATAAGAAATCATCTAGCTCACTCTTCCTACATTCAACTGTATGCCCTAATTGCAAAATATTTTTGTTTTTTGTAACTAACCTCCTCCCAGTCTATTGTCATTACCTCATTCTACCTAATCCAGAGAGAACATTTGAGAAGGCCCATTAGCTTAGTTTCTGCTACTCCTTTCTCTCCTTCCGCTAAAAAAAAATTTCTAAACTTGTTTCCTGCCTTTCCTGTGGGTAGTCTAGTCTGGATATAGATTTGATGTGTCCAGGACTATTTGTAGGCTTCTAAACCCTGAAGCATTTCTGTGTTGGAGGGAAGCCTTCTAGCTTAATTTTGTTTCTTAGAACTAGCCAGTTTTTTTTTTTTGTTTCAGCACTCGTCTGTTTCTTTGAGCTCAGCACTTGTTCAGAACTTATTATAAGCACTAAATAAGCTACAAATTACTACAGCACTCAACTTTCCTCACTGTCTAGAGGAAAACAGTTTCTAGTACTTAACAAATAAGCACCTATTCAGGCATGTCTAAGGGTCAGCTCCCGGTGTTTTCTCCTGCCTACCTGATGAATCTGGGCATCTTGGGACAATGCAGTAACTGCCTCATGTACACAGACAACCCTCTCCTCCTACCACCCAACATTACAACATGTGAGAGATGCACTTATATAGCCAAACTGGAAGCAATGCTCTCTTCACCTAAGACTAGACTAGACAGTCAAGAGGAGAAGGTAAACACTTGCACCACACCACACTCAGCACATAGTCCCACAAAACGTACACCACCAAAACACACACATAGAAACACAAAACACACACCTACATTCATGGAGGCTCTCAGTAAAAACCTGCCCAAGCAACAGGGACCTCCAAAGCAGAAACACAAGCAACCTCCACCCCCCAACACAACCTAAATGACACATAGCCCACAAACTCAGTGTGCCACTCAACCACAGCCCATAAGGCATAACAATGTACCCAACACTCTAGTCATAGGTGACTCTATAGTCAGGCACACTGATGTTCCACTCACCAGGCTAAACAAGGAGAAAGTTACTGTCAGCTGCCTGTCAGGTGCCAGGATCCGCCACATAACACATGCACTCAGGTCACTCCACAACAAGTACAAATATGACTCTGTCATTGTCCATGTTGGTGTGAATAACCTGAGATGTACCTCCTTGGACTACATGAAAAGGGACATGGAGGAGCTGTCTGATCTTGTAGCCCAGGCAGGTATGACCCTAGACCTGAGTAGCATCCTGCCATCACCCAGAATGATACCACAGTACAAGGACAAAATGATTGACTTCAACAATTGGCTAAGCTTCTGGTGTCATTCTAAGGAGATCCAGTATTTGCTTGCCTGAGATGACATGATCGACAAACCACGATGCTTTGCCAGAGATGGCCTGCACCTGTCGCCCCTGAGATTCCGGATACTGGCTAAGGCTCTAGCCGCCCCTATAGTGCCTTTTTTAGGCAAGGTTCAAGTGAGAAATTCACCACCCTAACAGGTACAGGCAAGAAGAATCTGAGGGTATTGCTACTCAATGCTAGAAGTCTAAACCTCAAAATGCACTCACTCGAGGCACTCCTTAAAATGGAGAACATCGACATCTGTGTAGTGACAGAGACCTGGTTCAAGGCTCCAGAGTGTACCCCTGCATTACCAGGCTATAATTCATACCACACCTTTCGGCCACCTAACCTAGACCGAAACACTAAAGGCAGAGGCGTGTCCATATTCATTAAGGATATCTACACCTCCAGGATAGTTGCTCAGCAAATGCATCCGAGATTATCCAAGTGCAACTTACTCTGGGTAAGACCGCAATCCAAATTGTAGCTTGCTACAGATCCCTCACCATGCCCCAGGATTCCCACTCCTCATTTCTTAATACACTGGAAAATATTAGGGTACAACCTAACACCCTAATAATGGGAGATTTCTACTACCCTACCATTAAATGGGAAAACTACTTATGTACCAACTCTTGTGCTCAACTTTTTCTGGAATTCATAAATTTCACTGCCAATGATCAACTTATCCACACCCCCACCAGAGGCAGCAATATCCTAGACCTGGTTATTACCTACATGGGCAACCAGTGCTCCACACCAGAGGTCAATTCCTCGTTGGTCAGATCCGACCACAAGCTAATCACCCAAGAAATCCACATCCCACCCCCACCCCCCGTTAGGGAAAACACAGTAAAAAATTTCTCCAAAGCCAACTTCACGCTTCTTAAGACAGAAGTGGCAAACTTCACGATACCCATGCTGACGGACAATAGAGGTTTGACTGCTGAATCCTACACAAATGCACTTTATAAGCACTTACATGAGTGCATGGATCGTGCAATCCTTAACAGAACCAAGATGCTAACCTCCAAAAAAATGAAGCCAATCTGGTGGTCCCCAGCCATAAACAAACTCTACAACAGAAGAAAGAAACTGTTGCAAAAAAGAGTAAAATCCCATGATTGGAGAAACTCCCTGGTCAGCCTGAGTAAGAAGCTGAGATCCCTCATAAATTCCTCCAAAGCTAGTTATGAAAACAATACTGACTCTAAAGACAACCACAAAGCATTCTATAGCTATGTCAAGAATCTCAATGGCAACACTCAGATCTGCTCTGAGTTACAGTACAATGGCACTAAATATACAGAACCAACTGATATTGCCAACATACTGGCAGATCGGTTCAGTGCTAACTTTACCCACCTGTCATCCCCTAAAGGGCCCACCTCTATACCAGAAGAATGCAAAGTTCCTGTAATCACGGCTGCCCAGGTAAAAAACACACTATCCAAAGTCAAGAACACAGCATTCATGGAACCTGACAACATCCCAGGCTGTGTTCTACATGAACTACAGAACGAACTGGCACCCCACCTAAGTACCATGTTCAATCATAGCCTCACCTCAGGCTATGTGCCCACTGAATGTTACACAGCGACAGTTATCCCACTCCACAAAGGGAGAGCCACCACAGACCCTGGAAATTACTGCCCCATTAGCCTAATGAGCCCGGTCTGCAAGGCTATGGAACGTATCATCATGGAACTTATAAACAATGACATTGGTAATCTCCAAACTCAGGACGCCACCCAGTTCAGGTTTGTAAAAGGCAGATCATGTCTCCTAAACCTGATAGACTTCTTTGAAGCAGTCACCAAAGCTGTAGATGAGGGTAAGGTGGTTCACACAGCCTATCTAGATCTCGCCAAGGCTTTCAACACCATCCCCCACTCTGGAATTATAGATAACCTCACTAAACTAGGTATAAATCCCTATGTCACAAGATGGGTTGCCAACTGGCTCACTGACAGAACCCACACTGTGAAAGTAGCAGACTCCAAATCCAACTTCAGACCAGTGACAAGTGGAGTACCACAGGGTTCAGTCCTGGGTCCTCTCCTGTTTGGTATCTACTTCTCTGAAGTACAGGCCAACACAGAAGGTCTTTGGCTAATGAAGTTCGCAGATGACTGCAAACTAGGAGCCATTAATCAAAACTCCAAAAGATGTGGACATCCTACAAAAGGGACTCGCTGAGACAGGTGGCTGGTGTCAAAGCCATGGCCTCAAGCTCCATGCCAAAAAGTGCATTGTCATCCCTTTTGGTAAAAACTCTGTACCCATGAACTACCACATAGGCGGTTGTCTACTTACCACCGAAAGTGTGATAAGAGACCTTGGGACACAGGTGGACAGTAGTATCTCCTTTGATAATCACATCACCACAGTAGTCAGGGAATCCTTCTACATGGCACACCTCATCACAAAAGGCTTCTCATCCAGGAAAAAAAGAGGTCATTGTTCCCTTCTACTCGTCACTCATTAGACCCATTATAGAGTACAATGCCCCTTTTGGTATGTACCTCACAAGACATCTGCAACAACTAGAAAGGCCACAGAAATACCTCACAAAGAGGATTACCAGCCTCAAACAGATGCCCTACGCAGACCGTCTCAAAAAACTGCAGCTTTACTCTGTCGCATATCACCTACTCAGAGGCGATCTCTGCCTAACACACAAAGCTATGTCAAACCCTGAGCTTTTAGTCATGCTCCACTTAAAGAAATCCCAATCCCTACGAGCTACATGCTCTAGGGACCTAAACCTTGTCACCACAATAAACAGAACATGCTGGAGGGATAGATTCCTGTCCCAGAGACTTCCCATACTCTGGAACAAACTGTCTATCTATATCAAACAAAGCTCCTCATTAACACTCTTCAAGAAAAATCTTGACGATTGGATGGGAGATAGGAAATTCACCCTGGGGATCACTACTGTGGCTCTGCTCGACAGTGGCACAGGAAAATAATTTTCTTGGGTGGCGAAAGCCAGGGTACCTTTGGCTAGGCTTATATAGGCCCTAGGACAAATAGCCTAGTACTTACCTATGAACCTATGAACCTATAATAGATCCTATAGGGATGATAGAGGGGTGACCCTAACTTAGACATAGAAATCAAGGAAACTAAATAATAACTTAGACTGAACACTAAGGTTCAACCTGGAATTATGAACACATTTCTATAACCATTGTGTTAAAGTATGAGGAAATTGTGCTAGGTAATGTGTGTGTGTGTGTGTGTGTGTGTGTGTGTGTGTGTGTGTGTGTGTGTGTGTGTGTGTGTCTGTGTGTCTGTGTGTCATGAAATTATTTTTGGAAGCATTGTTTACTATAAGTTCACTAATGGTACATGATTGAATCACAACGACATAATAGTTTGATATTTTAAGAATATTATAAGCTCCATTTTTGAAAGTAATATATTTTTTTTCTAATATTGTTTACAGTAAATATATTTTTATTTTAATTTTAAATGTTATATTGGGCTTGGTTTTGACGTTATTAATTAATGGGAAACTATTTTATATAAGACTAGATTTTGGCAGGCACTGCATAAGTTAATTTTTTATTCTAATAGGGAAGAAGAAATGGTTTATAGTATTTAGGGTGTGCTTTAATGTGGATATATGACTCTGATGATGCCTTTTGAGATGAAAGCGCTTAGTTGTAGGTGTATATGTAGTATTTATGCCTTAATATCTAAATAAACCAGAGTTTTTAACATGGAGCTTGTGTACACCTGTGGAATTGTTTTTTCGTTTTGTTTGTTTGAGTACTTTGGTTTGTAACATGTTTTTGTTTGATCCTTGGTTTGAATTCCTGGGCATGGCAGGGGCTAGAGCGAAATGTACCATTGAAATGCTGTTGGGGGAACTCAAGCAACTGGAAAAGGAGTTGTCAGCTAATTTAAAATCCAGTATTAATGGTGGAAGTGGAATTATTAATATTCCAGAATCGCAGGTTGAGATATTAACACTGGTGAATATGGAAGATCCTGGCACTTCTAGAAATGTGGCTAGGGACCCTCCAGTAATAACGGGTATGGAGGGTGTGTTCCACACACCTAACATAAACTTTAAGTACACTGAAGCGTAAGGGAGATGCAAAAGGGGAACTATTAATCAACATTTTTTTTCAGTTGGAGAAGTTATGCAAACGTTTTAAGTCATTACAGTTGAATAACATTTTTTTGAACACCTCTGCAAGTCGCAAACAAGTTCCCAAGGGCCTGTGTATCTGGAAATATCCAGGAGAGACAGAGGCAGGCTCTGTTTTTCACAAAGAGCTTGTTGAGCTCTTTGATAAGATGGGACTTGAGCTGATGGCGATTGTAGTAAGGGACAATGAACGTAAGTTGAAAGCTTACAAACAGAAATTAATTACATTAATGCATGTATAGTTAATGACTTGTTATATCCAACTGTGCCACTGAATTACAAAAAGATCTTTTTAGATTTGAACAAGTTTGTTAGTGATAACTGTTCAAAGAAACAGAAGAAACTTGATAGAGATTTTAATGATTACAATAACAAGACTGTCTATCCTTTACCCGCTACCCAAAACCGGCATAATGTTCCAGAGTTGGCTGA
The DNA here is from genome assembly GCF_019279795.1 of Protopterus annectens. Classification (NCBI taxonomy): domain Eukaryota; kingdom Metazoa; phylum Chordata; order Ceratodontiformes; family Protopteridae; genus Protopterus; species Protopterus annectens. The sequence goes on along the minus strand of NC_056725.1, from coordinate 1,497,012,927 downwards.
TGGAGGTTTGGGAGACCAAGGTGTATTAGAAGCCCAGAATAATGACTTTGAAAGTGAATATGAAGCTAACCAGGAATAGTTTTTGGAACATTGTCCCCAATTAAGGTGTTCAGAATGCCTAATGAATCAGGGTGACCAGGCCCGAAATGGGCAGAGGAACTGGCAGGAACGCCAACAGAGGGGAATGAACAACAGGAGGGGAAGGGGGAAGGGAGAGGGAAGTGGAATGGACAATATTAAATGGTTTTGGGAGCAATTCATTTATGGAAATTGCGAACAGTGAAAACAATGAAATGAATATTGATGTTCCCACCACTGGGCATGACACACTTGAGGAAATGTGTAACAATATAGTAGACTATGACTTACAGGAAGACCAGTCCATTGAAACAAATAGTGTCAATGGGTCACATAAATTTTTTTGATGTTCATTTGAATTCAAGTATGTTAAAGAACGCATTGTCTGAATCAATACAGAATGTAAATGGGCATACTGCAGATATTGCAGTTAAGGATGGGTTTACCATGTACATCTTTAGTGATTTGTTGATTAGGGACACACATTTTGAGTTTTAAAGAGAGGTTTCAATTTCCTTCCTGAATATAGGATTGACGTGGCTAGTGTGTTGATAAATTTAAAGATGTATACTAGGAAACTGAATTTGCATTTATTTTTTTCATTGGAAAACAGTCATGGGGAAAATGCATTAGAACCTTTGAAACATAGTAGTACCTTCACCCCCCCCCCTTGTAATCCACTGGTCAGGTTCTTAGAAAAATTGTTTAAGACTAAAATAAGGAAGATGTGTGATACCAAGATTAATTTTGTGGACAATTTGACAAGTGATGAAAGGGTAGTTTTAAGAGAATTAGTCAAAAACAAGGACTACCGATTTATGAAACCTGACAAGGGGGGAGGGGGGTGGGATGGTAATTCTGTCATGTCTAGATTATGCCAGAAAGAAGTATGACATTTTGAATGATTCAACTACGTATGAAGGAGTTTCAAAAAGTGAAGTCAACAGGGCATATGCCAAAATTGATATTTTTCTGCAGGATGCATTTTTTGAGGGGCTCATTTCCAAAGTCGAATTTGATTATTTGACTGATGGTACTCTTGTTATTCCATCCATTACTGGCATCCCAAAGTCCCACAAGGATCCTTTAAATCCCCCTTTTAGACCTACAGTTGTGCCAAGGGTTTCAAGACTGTGCCCCTGGTGGCATATGTAGATTATTATTCAAAGGGGATCCTGCAAGTTTGCCCCCAGGTTCTTAAGGATTTCTAGCATTGTTTGCAGTTTGAGTACTTTGCTTTGTAACGTGCTTTTGTTCTGTCTCGTCAGCAGGTTTTCTTAATGTCAAATATTAGATTTAGGCCTTTTGAGTGGGTAATGCACAAGGAGTTAGACTTATGGATATGAAGCATCTCTAGTAGGGCAGGTTTCCAGATTGTCTTCTAAGTGAGACATAGATCATCTCTGATTAATCTGTACGATACCGAGTAGAGTGATAGTGATTTGAGCCTGTCCACATAGGACAGGTATTGCAGGCCATATATCTCTTTGTGAGGTATTTCTGTGGTCTTTTCAGCTGGTGCAGGTGTTTGGTGAGGTACATACCAAATGTGGTGTTGTACTTAATTATTGGCCTAATGAGGGAGAAGTACAAAGAGGTAATAACCTCCTTTTTTCTAGATGCAGACCCTTTACTTATGAGATGAACCAAATAACAGACTTTTCTGACAACTGCTGCTACATGATGGTCGAATATGAGATTGTTGTCAACCTGTGTACCCAGGTCTCTCACTACAGGTTGTGTGCTTAGGGGGTTGCCATTGATGTGATAATCAGTACGGGCAATCAGTTTTTGTGGAATGGTATGCTAATACATTTTTGTGTTTAACTTAAGGCCATGACATTGGCATTAATTTATTGCTGTGAGACCTTCTTATAGTATGTGACATCATTTGGGGAGTCAATGACAGCACCCACCTTACAGTCATCTGCAAACATGGTCTGCCACAGGCCTTTTGTCTTTGCCTGAACTTCTGAGAAGTAGATGCCAAAAGTAGGGGTCCCAGGACAGATCCCTGTGGAGCACCACTAGTAACAGGTCTGCTGTCAGAGTTGAAGGCACCTATTTTGACCTTGTGGGTCCTATTGGTAAGCCAGTTGGCCACCCACCTGATGAGATAGGGATTTACACCAAGTTGCGTTCGTTTTTTGATGATGCCTGAGTGGAGGATTGTGTCAAAGGCTTTCAAAGGCTTTAGCCAAGTCAAGGTAAGCTGTATGTACTGACTTTCCCTCATACAGGGCCTTGGTGACAGTCTCAAAAAAGTCAACCAGGTTCAACAGGCAAGATATGCCCTTGACAAGTCCGAACTGGGTGGTGGTGAAGTGATTGGAGATTGCCTATGTCTTTGCTTATGAGGTTCATAATAATACACTCCTTGGCCTTACAGCTCACACTTAACAAGGTAATGGGGCAATAGTTTCCAGGGTCAGTAATGGCACCAGATTTGTGCAAGGGAATGAAGCCTGTACTTAGGCTATGGTTGAATAGGGTGCTCAATGGCAAAGCTAGTTCTTGTTGGAGATGATGCAGAATACAACCTGGGATGCTATCAGGCCCCATGATGGAATCTGATCATCTGGAGTCAGGACTGCAAAAGAACCTTGTGATGCACCTGCTTTTTTTGGGAGGCAAGTGTGGACCAGCATTGCACAGAGCTCCTCATCATCCTTAAATGAAATTAAGGAGTGATTTTTTTCTACTCTTTGCTATTTAGTTGTGAAATAACAACATCCATGATTTGGTAGCAGTGTTTCTAAACTCTGAACTTACTCAGAAAATGTCCTAGCCTAAATATAGCTATCAACTCCACGGCTCAAAAATTTGTAACAAATCTAAAATTATTGGTGAACCAAGGCCTAAAAACAGATACTGCAATGTAATATTAATCTTATATACATATCAAGTTGCTAGAGTAACAAGTTTTAAATCAGTATGCATTTTGAAGTATATGATGTGTGTGACTCAATATCTGTCATTGTTTAGTGACCATACTTCTCAACAATTTAACAGAAACCACAGTGTTTTTGAGGAACAGACCAAAAATATACAGTAAAATCAGGGCTACTTTAGAAATGTTGACCTGAATTTTATCTCTGCGTATTTGTCCTATCAAAATATTTTGAGTTATGCCTGGAGTTATATAGATGACCTTTTACTAGTCAGGTGAAGAACTGTCTACCTCTGCTATTTTAATGGATGTGAAGTACACCAAAATGTCTGCTTCTTCCTCACTCGATATCCATGCTGAACCTCTGACACTCATGCCAGTTGACAATGTTATGCTCTTTTTCTGAGACAATATAGACAACAGCTCTGTCGGTCCTGGTTGATAATCAGATGACAACATGGACTCATTATGCTATTTATCCATTTCAGTGCAGGGCTATGTGATGACAGCAGGGATGAACCTGGAACTTTGAATAGAAAAGGACTTGGTGGGATCTCAAGTTGCACATACTTTTTCAATGAGCATGATGCATCATAATATAAATCAGTTAGGGTATGCAGAAAATGCAGAATATGGGATTTTACTGAAAGGGATACCAGACTCTTACTGCCGCAGTAGAGGTATGTAACCAAGGGTCTTCTTAGGAAGTTAATCGGTATTAAATCCAAATTATACTTAGCAGTTTTCTAAAAGGCTTGATTCACCAAGCTCTATTTTTCAGACCTCTTAAGTTAAGAAATAAAACATATTAACAAATTCTAATAACTTTGATGGCTATTTCTCCCTGTCTTAACTTTTTGCATTTTATAGTCTCATAAAATGTTACAAAACAATAAAAGGTGAGTTAAACCATCAAATGATAATTATTAATCAATGCCAGGGCTGCACTGGAGTTAATTGTTTTAGTTTCTGGTTTAGAATGTGCGTTACCATTATTTGAACTTGAGTTAACCACAAATTCAAATCAATGCAGTTGTCAGATGCTTATTTTATTTTGAGTCATCTGCTTGTTGACCACCAGTCAGAGGAAGAACACACTTCTTTCCCACATCCCTTAAACAGCTCCTACTCATGTAATACCCATACACATCCTCTCTCTCTCTCTTTCCCTGTTTTTACTTCTCTCACTCTTAATCGTATTTCTCTTATTCTTAATCTTGCTTTTACCCATTATTTATATTGCCTTCCATATTTATGCTTATTACCTCTAAGAAATACTTGTTTTCACTCCCTCCTCCCTTCATCTCCTCTTCCTTATCTACTGTTTGCATGTTGCAATCTGAGATTTGCTTTATAAGTAATAAACTTACACTAATAACACCTCAGCATGTTTCAACACTACATAATATTGGATTTATCTTGTTTTAATGCTGGTATATATGAATCACTGCATGCCATATGGGTATTAATACATGTATTAATTTATGGATTTCCAACATATTGTAATATGATGTACATTTTTACCTGTGTATATCTACTTTCTTTTCTTTTATTTGAGGAGCTTTTCACCCTGATATTCCACTAAAAACAGATAATATTATCCACTCTGACTTATCTGGTAAACAAATGCCAATAAATAAACAAATAAATAAACAAATGTTGATATTTAATGAATGTGGCTTGCTACTGACAAATACATGATGGAAAGATTTGCATCATTATTTCTCATACTTTATAAATATAACTAAATTTCTTTTCAAATGCAACCTAATATTTCCAAACAGGAGAAAGAGCTTGCTCCATTTAAACCAGTAAGTTTGGGATCAATTTTCAACCCCCATGAGATCTCACATGAACTGTAAAACCTTCTAAATATCAACTAAGGTCCACTACAAGGTTGTTGTGATATGCAAGTGCAAGTCCTGGCTGTTGTTTTTTAATGCTGAAAAAATATTTATATGATATAATACCAACTTAGTTTAGTGTACAAAATGTGTTACCTACAGTACATGTAATTTGCTGCCTATAATTTCTTATTTATTTTCTCTTATGCTACATTTGAATTTGTACCAGTGCTATATTTTTTTAGTCTTCAATGTAGGACACTCTACTATATGCTGGTAGCAATTCTGATCTGTACCAGATCAAGGTAGACATTATTCACCATTTTGTCCTCATCCATTACTTTAGTAACCTTCTTGAAGAAGTCCACCGGGATGAGTAGGCATTACCTGCCCCTGATGAAACCAGACTGGGTAAGATCCAGTGATTTAAGGTTTCCTATGTCACTGATAATCACTTCTATGATAGTTTTTTTCTTTGGCTTTGCATACAAGACTAGTCAGATTTATGGATCTGTGGTTGCCAGTATCTGTAGATGGCCTGCACTTGTGCAGAAGGAAGACCATTGTTGATCTCCATTTGAGAGCCATTAAGCTTTTCTGGAAGCTATGGTTAAAGATTGACATTAATGGTTCTGATAGGTTAGGCTTTGTGCTATTTTGGTGGCATCCTGGGATATATTCTTGGCCTTGGAGAGTACATTGAGGACCTGCTCCCTAGTGATAGTTATTGGGAATTACATTCAATGCTATTTCCTCAGAGGAGGATGGGGGAAAGGAGAAAAACTAGAGCTGAATTTGGTGGCCAGTTGATGAGCTATATCTTCCGGCTTAGTGCAGCTGACTCAATTTACCATTAGTTCTGTACATTTTTATGTACTGCATTTGCGGTCACAGACACAGTTAAAGAAAGCTTTGTTGTTTTTCTTGGCCTAGGAGGATATTTTTACCTCAAATGTGTCTTTGCTAGACTTTCTTTTGCCATCTGAGTTGCTTGTTTAGATTGATGATTTATCCTACTGGGCCTTGCACTCCTAAATTTTGTTATGACTTTCTTCCTTTTACTATACAATCTATTGTTGATCTCTGTCTTTTCTTAATAGTCACAACTTTGCATCTGTTGACAATATTGTACAGGGTTCCTGTGAATAATTCCACATAGGCAGCAGTGTTTAAAGAGTTTGGAGAGCTTAAAATATTGCTGGGTTATCACTTAATAGTAGGAGGTTTGGCTTACAATAGTCCCTAAATGTTCCAGAGCTAGGCAGGATTTGGGGATTTATTTTTATTTCAAAGGAAACAGCTTTATGGTCCCACCATATCAGAGAGGACATTACATTATGCTATGGGAGATGCTGCTTTCACACATGTTAATAAGGAACAGATCCAGTATGTTTGTGCACTTAGTGGGTGCATGTACTATCTGGTCCAGGCTGTTTGTGTTTATAAATTCCCAGAATCTATAGCTTCTGAAAGAAAAGGGTTGTGTATGATTCCCACTTTGCAGTAGGGTAGTTAAAATAGCCAATGAATGTGGTATTGGGTTTAATGGTTAGTGTCTCCAGTAGGTTTAAGTATACATTATTGGTTTCCTGGGTCATAGATGGGGACATATAGATTGCATGTATAGGGTATTGGATTTTGCCTATGGTAATTTGGATGCAGAAAAACTCAAGTCCATCATCCTGTTTGATCAGCCCTTGAGTATATTTGTTTTAGATGTAAATAAAAACACCTCTACCTTTGTTCCCTGCATGTGCAGTATCTGCTATAAATCTGTAGAAGGCATTGTAGCCCTGTGCTGGTAGGGTGCTCTCCTCAGGTTTAAACTATGTCTTGGTAACTGCAAAAATGTCTGTATTCTCTAGGATAAGTAGAGCTTGGAAGGAGTTGAGTTTCTTGTTTAGACTTCTGGCATTGAACAGTCAGACCTGTAGATTTTCTTGTTTTTTTTTTTTGTTTTTTTTTTTTTTTTTTTGTTTTGCTGCTTTGTTTCACAGGTCAGCATTGCTTAGAAAAGGTACTATGGTGGAAGGTAATGTTCTAGGCAATATTTGCAACTTAGACAGGACAGGTATAGACTACCCCTAGAAAATCAGAGTGGCCTGCTGATCATATCCTTCCATACTGATAAATATTGTATCACCTTGGAGTGACATCAAAAACTTAGCCAATTATTAAAGTCAGTAATCTTTTGTTCATACTGTGGCATCATAACTAGAGAAAGTAGAATGCTGTTCATTGCTAGGCTCATACTATCCTATGACACATAGCCCGGGAGATCCATCATGTCTCTCTTCATATAGTCCAGGCAGGTATGTCTCAGGTTGTTTATACCTACATAGACTATGACTGAGTCACACTGATACTTGTGGTTAAATATCCTCAGTGAATGAATGATTTGGTGGATTGTAGCCCCTGCCAGGCAACTGACCTTGACTTTTTCTATATTCAGCTTGGTGAGTGGGACATCTGTTATGTCTCCCTATGGAGTTTCCTATGACAAAAATATTGGGTGGTGGTTTGTCATGGGTTTAGACTCTGGGCCTCTGTGATTTGTGGCTGCATGTGTTGCTGTGGGGTTGCTTTGGTGGATCTCTGTGGGTGCATGTGTTGCTGTGGGGGTTGATTTGGTGAATTGCTGTGGTTGCATGTGTTGCTGTGGGGGTTGCTTTGGTGGGGGGCTTTTAAAGCTGCTCATGACATTTGGTGTAGGCACAATGTCTGGCAGGTTTTTGGGGTACAGGAAGATTGCATTTTAGAATGTCAGCTTATATGGTATTTGTGTTTTAAAGACACAGATGCATTGGTTACTTTATTCTGTTTCTTATACATAATATGTAGAGTTTTCTTCTGCTGGATCAATGCAATAATATTTGGTACAGCTGTTCTTGTGATTCTATGCATGGAGCCTAATAATGGCAACTCTAATGCCAGACTGAGACACCTAAAGCAGCTGAAAAGATGTGAATGGCAATTGTATGATGTCTACCAGGAATATGGAACGGTATTCTTTACGGTCATAATAAGCTATTTGTAAACTACTATCAAAAATAATATTGATGCATGTATGGTGATTCAAAGACATCCGGATGGTGTTGCAGTTCTCAAGATTTTTGTAGGTAGAATTTGATAAGTTTGACAATTAAACCTATTAAGCTGTGAAGCTATGCACATGTAAAGGTAGAATGCAGAGATGAGGGAAACAATATAATCTTGAGTAATGAGGCAAAAACTCTAACCACTATAGCTCCTATCAAAGAAAAAACACTAAACATTGATTCAGGGAAAAGGAAGTATGGCTATGGAAAGGAAACTGCAACTTAGTTTGGGAAGTAGATGGGATGATCCTGAAGAAGAAACACCAGACATAAATTCTGGAGGTGGTCAAAGGAGTGGTTATAGACATCAGAAAAAAACTTTAATTCAGGAGTTCAAGGACACTGAAACAAAACACTGAGCATGTAGCTAGATGGAATGACTGCAAACATTGCATATAAACTGCAGCATTAGACAATTACTTAGCAAATTCCTTCTGCACAATGCTATCACAACACATATGCATCAACAGTTGTCAAGCCATTCTTTTCACACCAGAGAAAGTCAAAACAAAAGCACTACAGGTCATACTAAACTGTGGAAAAATGCTGGCTTTTTTAAATCATACTGCAGGATATCTTTCAACCAGCCTTGATTAATGTTACCTTCTATTAAGTCTATTTACTCTTCTGAAACATACTCCATATTCACGTATTCTCACATATACATATGCATATGTTTATCTGTTTATAATATATAAATATGTACACACACAAGCACCAAATATCTAATCTTTTACGGTTACTATCATGTGGCAATTAATGATAAATCATTATGCTCAAGGAAATCTAATTCTGCATGTTCTCTAAAGATTCTCAGTTTTTACAATACAAGGTCATATTTGCTTTTGTTATTCACACGTTGATGCTACATACCTTTTATTAATATGGGGGACAACAATAGGCTTTTGTTATTCACACGTTGATGCTGCATACCTTTTATTAATATGGGGGAAAACACTAGGCTTTTGTTACTCACACGTTGATGCTACATACCTTTTATTAATATGGGAGACAACAATAGGCTTTTGTTAGTCACACGTTGATGCTACATACCTTTTATTAATATGGGGGACAAAAATAGGCTTTTGTTATTCACACTTTGATGCTACATACCTTTTATTAATATGGGGGACAACAATAGGCTTTTGTTATTCACACGTTGATGCTACATACCTTTTATTAATATGGGGGAGAACACTAGGCTTTTGTTATTCACATGTTGATGCTACATACCTTTTATTAATATGGGGGACAACAATAGGCTTTTGTTATTCACACGTTGATGCTACATACCTCTGATTAATATAGGGGACAACAATAGGTGTTTGTTATTCAAACGTTGATGCTACATACCTTTTATTAATATGGGGACAACAATACACTTTTGTTATTCACACGTTGATGCTACATACCTTTTATTAATATGGGAGACAACAATAGGCTTTTGTTATTCACACATTGATGGTACATACCTTTTATTAATATGGGGGACAACAATAGGCTTTTGTTATTCACACGTTGATGCTACATACCTTTTATTAATATGGGGAAGAACAATACTGCAAATGTTATATAAAAGAAAAAGTAGAAATAATATTTTACATAAAATATTTGTCATAAAACAGGCACCATAATTGTAATCCCAGACTTCTATAGCAGTGAAGCACAAACACTGTTCTAACATGATTAAGACCATTTAAAATGTATTTTTTTTCTTTCAGAATATCATATTTTTCAACTATATTTAGAAGTCGAAATAATATATTATTGATCTCAGTTTAATGAATGAATGCAGATATATCACTGCTACGTCTGTGTAAAACATGTTGATAATGTAAGCAAGCAAACATGTAGAACCTGGACATGGTAACACATACTATGCTCTAGCATAGACTAGATCCAGGCCTGCTGAATCTAGCTTTGTTTATATGCTTGTTGTTTGTTTGCTTGTTATTTCCCTGGAAGCTAATTCCACCTAATACGCAACTTCTCAGCGCTTCTGTGGATCACTAGTGATATCTGCATTGCTTACTGTACTTATTTCCTTGTTTCACTTGAAAGAAAGTTACTGTTTGTCATTTTTGCATTTAGTTACTTGTAACACATTGCACTCAAGTTACCTGGCACTTGCTCACTAAAGCAATTATATAAGTCAGCACTAAAAATTAAAAGCACTACACCCTCACTCCCCACTGGCCCTTGTTTTCAATTAAGGATTTCCCAATATTATTCTAGCATGTCCAAAGGTCAGTTGTCAATCTCCTCTCGGTCCAGCTGGTGAATCTGGGAATCTTGAGGCAATGTTATAACTGCCTCATGTACACAGACAACCCTCTCTTCCTCCCACATAACACAAATACTTGCGAGAGATGCAGCTATTTAGCCAAACTGGAGGCTGAGCTCTCTCAACTCAGGACTGGCAAGACCAGACAGGAGGAGAAGGCAACTACACACACCACAAAACCAGCCTCACATAATGCTACCACTCCACTGAATCAAACACATAAACACACAAAGACATACTCGGAGGCTCTGAGTAAAAATTTACCTAAACAGCAGAGGCCTCCAAAGCAGACACCCAAACAACTGCTACCTCAAGACACCCCACAAGCAACACATAAACCACAAAAGCAGTGTGCAAAGCAGTCACAGCCCTTAAGGCCAAATACAACACCAAACATACTTGTCATAGGTGACTCCATAGTCAGACACACTGACGTCCCACTCACCAGGCTGAACAAGGAGAGGGTCACAGTAAGCTGCCTATCGGGCTAGAATCCGCCACATAACACAAGCACTGGTCACTCCACGGCAAGTACAAATATGACACAGTCATTGTCCATGCTGGTGTGAACGACCTGAGACATACCTCCCTGGACTACATGAAAAGAGACATAGAGGAGCTCTCTGATTATGTAGCCCAGGCAGGTATGACCCTAACCCTGAGCAGTATCCTTCCTTCACCAAGAATGATGCCACAATATAGAGACAAGATGATCAGCTTTAACAATTGGCTTAATGTCTGGTGTCATTCAAAGGGGATCCAGTGTCTGTCTGCCTGGGATGACATGCTTGACAAGCCACGCTGCTGCAAGGGACGGCTTGCACCTGTCACCCCTGGGATTCCGGATATTGGCTAAGGCTCTTGCCACCCCCATAGTGCCTTTTTAGGCAAGGCTCAAATTCTAAACCTACCACCCTAGAAAACAAAAATGGAAAGAAACTGAGGGTAATGCTGCTCAATGCCAGAAGTCTAAATCTCAAAATGCACGCACTCGAGGCCCTTCTCAGTATGGAGAACATCGATGTCTGTGCTGTAACTGAAACCTGGTTCAAGGCTCCTGAGAGCACCCCGGCACTATTAGGTTTTACCTCATATCATGCGTTCTGGCCCCAAAACCCGGACCACACCACAAAAGGAGGGTGTATCCATATTCATAAAGGATACCCACACCTCCAGGTTGGTGGCAACGCATCTAAGCTTCGAAACCATCCAGGTGCAACTAACCATAGGCAAAACTGCTCTACAAATTGTAGCATGCTACAGGCCACCCTCTCAAACTCAGGAACCCCACACAGCCTTCCTGAAGACACTGGAGGGTATAAATGTATCTCCAAACACCATCATATTGGGTGACTTCAACTACCCGAATATAGACTGGGAACATTACTCAAGCCCTAACTTTCTAGCCCAATGGTTCCTGGAGTTCATAAATTCAAATGCCATGGAACAGCTAGTCACTGTTCCCACGAGAGGAGAAAATATACTAGATCTCATTGTCACAAACATGGGGACAAAATGCTCCACACCGGAAGTATATCCCTCATTGGTGAGATCTGATCATAAACTAATCACACTGGAAATCCACATCCCACCCCACCCAAAACAAAAAAAACCATAGTGAAGAACTTCTCTAAAGCAAACTTCACACTACTCAAGACTGGTGTGGTATCCTTCAAGGCCCCTGAGCCAGTGGAAACCACAACCCAAGCTGCGGAAGCCCTTACAAATGCCTTCTATGAACACCTCCAGGACTGCATGGATCAGGCAATCCCAAATAAAACCAAGACTCTTTCCACAAAGGGCAAACGTCCAGTCTGGTGGACCCCAGCCATTAACAAACTTTAAAATAAGAGGAGAAAGCTATTACATGATAGAACAAAATCCATAAAAGGGAAGTCACCCCTGATCATTATTAGTAAAAAAATACGAGCACTCATAAAATCAACTAAGGCCAATTTTGAGAGAAAAATTGCCATGGATTCAAAGGACAATCATAAGGCCTTTTTCAGCTATGTTAGGAACCTGGGTGGAAACTCCCAGATATGCTCAGAATTAGTCCAAAATGATACAAAAATCACTGAACCCACAGACATTGCCAACATACTGGCAGACAGGTTCAGTGCAAACTTCACCCCTCTCCCCTAAAGGAGAGATAACTATCCCAGCCGAGTGTAGCCTCCCGGACATCTCAAATGCGCAGGTGAAAGCTGCTCTCTCTAAAGCTAAAAACACAGCATCAATGGGACCGGATGGTGTCCCCGGCTGTGTGCTACATGAGCTAAATGAGGAATTAAACCCGCACATAAGGCAGCTGTTTAATCTCAGCCTTACCACAGGATACGTGCCCAAGGAGTGGCGACGGCAACTGTGGTCCCACTCCACAAAGGCGGCCTCACGGACCCTGGTAATTACCGCCCCATAAGCTTAACAAGTCTAGTCTGCAAAGCTATGGAGAGGATCATAATGGAGCTCATAAACAAAGATATAGGGACTTGCAGACATTGGACCCGACCCAGTTTGGCTTTGTCAAGGGAAGATCATACCTTTTGAACTTGGTCGACTTCTTCAAACAGTCACCAAGGCCATTGATGAGGGAAAGGCAGTCCATACAGCCTACCTTGACCTTGCAAAGGCTTTCGACACAATACCCCACTCGGGTATTGTAGAAAAACTTACCAGCTTAAATGTAAACCCATATGTCACAAGATGGGTTGCAAACTGGCTTAAGGACAGAACCCACAGGGTTAGAGTTGCTGGCGCTATGTCAGACTCCAAGCCGGTCACAAGTGGTGTCCCACAGGGCTCGGTCCTTGGCCCCCTATTGTTTGGCATCTACTTCTCAGAAGTACAGGCCAATATGGGAGGACTTTGGCTGACAAAGTTTGCAGACGACTGCAAACTGGGCACCATAGTGGAAAGTGCATCGGACACGGATATCCTTCAGAAGGGACTCAAGGAAACAGATAGCTGGTGCCAGAGCCATGGCCTGAAGTTAAACGCCAAAAAATGTATAGTCATACCCTTCGGGAAAAACAAGGTAACCCCAAGCTACCATATAGGTGGCAATCCACTAAGCACAGAAGAGGTTATCAGGGACCTGGGGACCCAGGTTGACAGTGGCCTTTCTTTTGACACTCACGTTGCTAAAGTGGTTAGAAAGACCTTCTACTTTGCCCACGTGATCATGAAGGGATTCACATCCAGATCTAGTGAGGTCATTGTTCCCCTGTACTCTTCACTTATCAGACCAATGATCGAGTACAATGCCCCATTCGGAATGTATCTCACCCGACATCTGCAGCAATTGAAGAGACCCCAAAAGTTCCTCACCAAAAGGATAAAGGGACTCCAAAATCTGTCATATGCTGCCAGATTGAAGAAACTCCAGCTCTATTCAGTCGCATACCGTCTGCTCAGAGGTGACATGTGCCTGACATACAAGGCCATGTCCAACCCGAATTAATGGACATGCTCCACCTCAAAAAATCCAAATCCACCAAAACCACTAGAGCAAGCGACTTAAACCTTAGCACGGATATAAATAGGACGTGCTGGAGGGATAGATTTATCACTCAGAGACTCCCTATGCTGTGGAATAAAATCCCGGTCCATGTGAGGCAGAGCACCTCGCTGACTCTGTTCAAGAGAAATCTAGACCTGTGGATGGGAGATCGTAGGTTTACCCCAGGAATCATCTCTGTGTCACTGCTGGACAGAGGCACAACAAACTAATGGGCACAGTATTTTTTCATATAAGGGGTGGCGTAAGCCACAAAAATTTGGGCTAGGCTTATAAATGCCTTAGGGCAGATAGCCTAGTATAAACCTATGAACCTATGAACCTATACATAGGTCATTGGCAGTGTCCTCTTTCTTAAAGCTGAAGCATGCTCTGAATATCTTAGCTGTAGTCTTATCTTTGCACAGAATTAAATTATACTAAAATGCATAAGCCCTGCAAACAGTCAGAGAATGAGCCATTATGATTAACTATGAATGTCACAACTGAAAAAAATGAAATCAGGCCATTATTGTGGAGACTGATGATATACTTTTATAAGAATGACAGAGTGAAGATTGCTTTGTATATTTGCAAATTAGTTATTGCAAAATGTAACAATGTCACTTCTGATAGGTACATTCTTAGTGATGTGACTTTTTAACTCAGCAGGTTCACTGTTCTGGATTCTGAGATTCTAGAAGTCTGTGCATATGAACAGAATTGTCTACTAGAGTCACAAGACCTAAATGTTTCTCATGGTCCTCAAATCAGACTACAGAACTAGAAATGCCATTATCATACTGAAATACATATAATTTGATTGCAGTCCTCAGAGCTATATTTCTTTTATTAGATTTCATGTGTAAATTAATTAATAGTTTGAATACTTAAACTTTTAAAAACAGTGTGGGTGTTAATGAAAAGCCAAGGTGATTTAAGAGTTAGAAGAATCAGTAGTTTGTATAATATTTCAATGGTTCAGTGTTTTACTACATCAAGCTCGTTAGCCTATAGAATGCCTTCCAAACATTTGGCACCTATGCATATTGGGTCACATGCACTATCACCCACCCAATCATCTAACAATTTCATGAATTCCAGAATAATACTTGCTTTCCTAATTCTTATGGGAAAATCATTTCACAGAAACTCAATACTATAATTAAAGGACTTTTTACTTATTTTATTGTTATAGCATGGGACTATTATTAACCCACTGTTATTCATGATATTTGCCTTATGGGATTTGACTTCAAAATTTATATTCACTACCAGTCTTTATTGTGGACTGCTTTTTACATTAAAATCAAGTCAGCTCTTAATGGTCTGTAATTAATCATAAATAAAGACAGTGTGACTAGTCTGCTCTTTTAATCCATTTCCTTAACTTATGTGATTTGTCTTGCATAAAACTTCTGTATTTTATCAAGCTCTCTGATTTACACAGTACTATAACAGCAGAATTTTGCACAATATTTGATGTGCTCTAATCACTGTTAAATATAGTGGAAAAAGTATAGAAGTATCCCTACTGAAAACTGAGTGTAATATATATCCTTTATTACATCACATCAGTTTCTAATGACTAAATTAAAATTGTCTCCAAACACAAGTCCTTTGTCAACCATCATTTCCAGATCTTTTATTGTAGTTAATTATTCAGAACTGTACTGTTTAATCCATAAGAGCAAGCAACATTAGAGGAGTCAAATGTACAGTCTTAGGTTTATTAACATTAAAGTCAATGTGTTTTAATTGTGACCTTCTCTGAATGATATCCATATAATTCTACAGTATGCCATGGTCTTCTAATGAGATTGCAGTAGTAATCACTTTGGTATCATCTGCAAACGTGCTACCCCATATCTTGTTGCAGGAAGGAAAATAAGATATAAACAAGGATAACAAATTAGGGTCCAAAATGGATATCTGAGGGATACCCACTTCTAGTCTTTTTGCATCGATAAAACGTTCCCTACTTTGACCCTGCTCATTCCTCAGCTGAGTGAAGATAGCTTTTATTCATATTATTGAAGATATAAAAATAAGAAGTCAATACCATTCTCATGGATGCTTTCAACTACCCCTGCATGAACTGGGAGGCATGCATGGCTATGAACATGCAGGCCCCAAGACTTATTGACTTTGTAAACTCAAATGCTCTGGAGCAGCTACTCTTCACCCAGCTAGGAGTACAAATATCCTACATCCAGTACTCACAAATATGGGTGAGTGCTGCCCTCTCCCAAGTGTGATGTCTTCACTAGTAAGATCAGATCACAAAGCAGTCTCCAATGAAATAAAAGTAAAACTAGGCTCTGCACCTAACTCCAAAAATGTTAAGAACTTTTCTAAGGCAAACTTCCTCCTGTTAAGTGACTGCATAGCTAGTTTCAAAGCTCCACCAAACCCAAAAAACACAAAAGCCTTTGCAGAGGCATACACTAAAATCCTGAATGACCATATAAACAACAACATAGAAACATCAGTACCAGACAGAAATAAGTCCAGGTTAAAATGCTAAAACAAGCCACCCTGGTGAACCCCTGCTATCAATAAGTTGTACAACAAAAGATAGAAAATTCTGTCAAGAGGTAAGAGAGAATGTACACGGCAGAACAAGAAGTCACTTATTAGTCTAAGCAAGTGAATCAGGGAACTAATCAAGTCTAAAAGCAGACATTGGGGCAAAAATAGCCTCCAAAGCTAAGGATAACCGTAAAACATTTTTCAGTTTTGTTGACAGTCTTAATGGCAACAAACAACAATGTGGAAAATTAGTTGTGGACAGCATAACCTATACTCAGCCAGAATATACAGCATATCACCTGGCTGATGAATTCATTTCAAATTTCAACTCCCCATCACCACCAGTTCTCCCCCAAAAAATACCCTCCACCACTCCCCTGCCAATTATCACTAAAGAAAAGGTTTCCACTGTGGTCTCTAAAGCTAAAACCATGGCTTCAATAGCACATGCCAATATACCAGGTTGCCTCTTAAACATCTTGAATCAGGACCTAGAAGGCCCATTTGGGATCTCTGAAAAACATCCTCTGAACTGGCTTTGCCTTGATAGATTGGAAGATGGCAACAGAGGGGGGATCATCAAATGGCCTGAGTAATTACAGATCCACAAGTTTAACTAGTCTTATATGTAATTCCATGGAAAGAATAATCATAGACTTTATAAATAATGACATAGGAAACCTCCAAACACTGGTCTCAACCCAATTCGTCTTTATCAAAATTAGGTAATGCCTACTAAATCTGGTAGACTTGTTTTGAAAAAGTCACTATAACCATGGTTGAGGATAAAACAGTGTATACCACCTACCTTGACTTGGCCATAACATTTGACACAGTCCCTCACTCAGATATTATAAATAAATTAACAAATCTGGACATAAATCCCAACATCACCAGATGGACAGCTAATTGGCTCATGGATGGCACACATGTGGTTAAAGTGGGTGAATCCAGATCTAGCAAGAGGCCATTTAATAGTGGTGTACCAGAGGGCTCAGTGCTGGAACCAGTCCTGTTCAGAATATACTTCACTGAAGTCAAGGCTAATGTGGAAGGCCTCTGGATAACAAAGTTTGCCAACAACTGCAAACTGGAGATAATCATCATTCCCCCAGTGATGTAGATATCTTTCAGGAGGGTCTTAATCAGACAAATGATTCATGGCACAGCCATAGCCTAATACTAAATGTGAAAAAGATCATTATCGTACCCTTTGGGAGGTCAAAGATCTCTGTAAATTGCAACATTAATAGCACAACCCTAGGAGTTGACTCAGAGGTGAGATATCTAGTTACACAGATAGTAGCCTGAAGTTTGACTGCCTTGTGTCTGCAATGGTGATGAAGGCCATTCTATGTGGTACAGCTTATAACTAAAGGTATGACATCCAGATTCAAGGAAATTATAGTCCCACTGCACTCACTCCTCATTAGACTAATAATCTGGTACAATGCATCAATTGGCATGTAGCTGACTAGGCACTTACAACAGCTGGAGTGACCACAGAGGTTCCTCACAAAGAAAATACAGAGCATTAACAATGTGTCCTATAAAATAGAATAAATGTCCAATCCCTTTACTCTGTCTCCTATCAACTACTAATGGGTTATTTATGCCTAACCTTCAAGGTACTCACAAATCCAGCCTTGATGGAACTGCTGAACATCCACGAGACAAACAGCACAAAAGTCACCTGATCTAGAGAGCTAAACCTAGTCAGTGACTCAAACAAAACATGCTGCAGAGACAGATATGTGGCACAGAGATTACCCCTTCTTTGCAACAGACTTCCTATTCATGTTAAACTGATCTCTTTACTATCCCACTTCAAACACAATTTGGATCAATGGATGGGGAATTGCAAATTCACACCTGAAAGAGCTGCTATTTCTACTCAAAGCATAGGCACAAACGTATGCTATCTTCTTGCCGATAGGGGGTCATGTCTTCAGTAAACTCAGGTTATACTGGCTAGGCTTGTGAGGACTCTTAAGCCATTAGTCTAGAAATCTCCTATGAGCCTATAAAGGTTTTAGCAAGATCCAGGTAAACAACACTGACTGATAAACTGTGATCTAAAGCTTCCAACACTATTTGATAAAAACTTATCAAGTTTCTAAAACTTGACCTTCTTTCCATGAAACCATGTTGGTAAATGTCAAGCCCATTGTAAATAGTCTCTGCTATGTAACTGGACAATATGAATTCAAAGTAATTCCCCAAGATGCATGTCAAACTTCTTGTTCGGTAATTATCAGTAGATGTTGAAGAACTTCTTTGTTGGATGGGAACAATTATGGCTTCCCTCAAAAGTGGGGTGTATAATCTTTAATCAAGGTTTTCTGAAACAAATATAACAGACTAGGTTGCATAACCTCAGCTGCCCTCATTAGAAAATAGCCATTTAACCCATCAGGTCCAGGGGCAGTATGTTGTTTAATAGCATTTAAAGCCTTTGCTAACAGTGACTGTGTAATAATAGACATAACGTCAGAGTTAAAAATCAAACCCACAGTATATTCAGATTTCAGTACATTTTTAAATTCCTCAGAATCATCAGCAAATATGTAAGCACTGATTCTAGATGACTGTCATTGTTGAAGTGACAGCCCAAACCCGTGTGCAAAAATGGAAAAAAATACATTTTTAAATTCCACAGATTTATCAGCAAATATGTAAGCATTGATTCTAGATGACTGTCACTGTTGAAGTGACAGCCCAAACCCATTTGTAAAAATGGGAAAAAGGGTTGTGGATAGATGGATACATACATAAATATATACATGCATACAAATATTTCAAGCACGGGCATTTATGCCCTTCTAGCCTGCCAATATACCAAATCACTTGTTCCCTTAATAAGTATCCAGGCTGTTTTTAAAAATATCTAAACTAGTACTTGCTTTAATGTAATCTGGTAGTCTGTTCCATGCATCAGCTACTTTGTCAGAGAACCAATTAGTACACTTCTCATTCCTATAGAATCTTCTACATAGGTTGTCTGATGATTTAACCACAAACATTCTCAGAGGTAGTTGTCAATAAATGCCCTATATACCTGAATAAGATCTCCTGTTAGATATCTGTAACAGACACTGTACAAGTTTAGATATTTTAATATTTCATAATAACTTAAATTTTCACATCCATGGATACCCTTGGTATATTTCCATTGCACTTTTTCCAGTTTACTTATGCTTGTTTTTTTATAGGGTTTCCATGTTGTTATTCCATACTGAAGTTTGGGTCTAATGTAACTAACAAACATTCACTTCATTATTTTTGATTTCCTATATTTTATAAATCTTTTTCTACAATCTATAGTTCTATAACTATCATTAACCAATTGGTTGATATGATTAGAAAAAGTCATAGCTGAATCTACCCATATACCCAGATCCTTAAATGAGTCTACAGTTTCAATCACTGTGCACTGTATTAAATATTCACCTTTCAGTTTATGCCTACCAGATCTCATATGCTTAGTTTTTGATGTATTCATCAGCATATTATTCTCCTGTGCCCAAGTGGTCAATTTAGTCAAGTTATTTTGCAGACATGCCTTATCTGTACCACATGTAATCAATTTGCCCAATTTCAGGTCATCTGCATATAGACTGTAGAACACCTCATATGAAAAAAGTGAGATCTGAAAGATACAATCAAAACAAGTAAGGGCCAAGGACAGAGCCCTGTGGGACACTCTGACTGTAACCAAGGATTTTGCCTGTCCAGTTGCTGTATGATACTTGCCATGTCCTATTTATAAGCCATGTAACTATATATCTTATCAAGAGTACATCAATACCTAGTTGTACTAATTTATTGATCAGTGTTACATGTATGACCCTGTCAAATACTGAAGATAAATCTATATAAATTACACCACAGCACAATTTTTCATTCATAGCTGTTATTGTATTGTTATAGAATATCATGTTATAGGTGGCAATAGATCTGTTTTTAACATATGCATACTGATATTTGGTTTCATGCATGTCCCAGCCTATCCATTTCTGACAATAACTTATCCACTATTACCTTCCCCATTATTTTTCCACAACATGAAAGTAGACTTAAGGGTCTGTATGACTCTGGGTTTGTCCTACTCCCCTTTCCCTTAAAAACAGTTTTAATAAGGGCATGTCTCCAATCATGAGGAATCTCCCCATATTTATATAAACTAGTGAATAATAGATATAATGGTATTGGAAGTTCCTGCTGAAGTATTCTCAGGTCATTGTTACTAATTCTGTCTCCTCCATGTGCTTTGTTTGGATCCAGTTTGCACAGTCCTTTTTCAATATAATCTAATTTGATTCCAGTATCAAGGGGGTGACCTAGAAGTCACTAGGACAACTTACCACCCCTTTTGTGGAGCCAAACTGTTTTGCATAAGAATTTGTAAATATATCTATAATCTGTTGTGCCTGAGAATAAATTTTAGAATCTGCACACAGTTTATCAATTTGTGTGTCTTTACTCCTTCCACATCTTATGTATCTATAAAAAGGTTTCCTATTATGCTCATTATGCTGGGAGCACAAACAATATCTAGTATGTTCTGTCCCCTGGTAGGTTTTTTTACAATCTGAAGCAATTGTTGTTCCTAAATATACGTTGTGAACAATTTCCTTACTAGCATTGTAAAATCAATATTATTCCAGTCTGTTTCTAGTAAATTTAAATCCCCAGCTAATATTATTCTTCCCTCCTGTGTTTCATGCAAGAAATGTATAAATTCCTCTAGGTCATCTGCACTTGACTTTGGTGGTCTATATACTCCAACAATTGTTATATGTTCCAGGGTTGTCTTTATTGTCACAGTTATACAGTCTATAGTGTTGGTGTTATCATTGAACATGTAATAATTACAGGTCTCATAGCTATCTTTAATCCCTATCATCACACCTCCACCTGATTTCTTATTAGAATGTCTGTTACAGTAAAAACATTTATACCCCTGACAGAACTAGTTTCCAGTCATTGATCTTTAACCATATTTCACAAACAATAACAGCATCAATCTCAAAATGTATCAAATTTTCCAATAAAAAAACTTTATTATTAATGCTCTTAGCATTAACAACCATCAGAGAGGCATCAAATGTTGCTATTATGGGCTGTTAAATTTTCGACATGACAAAAATCCTGCCTAGTGTTTGTCAAATATTGCAAAATATCTGCTGCAAAAATTCTCTTCCCTGATCTAGACAAATGCACAACATCCTGTTTGAACACATGTGCCCAAAACAAGGCTTGAATGGTCTCCAAATTTCCATTTTTTAAAACAGGACATTTTTTCCATGTATTTACCCCAAAAATATTTTCATTCACAGTGACCTGACAATCCTTTCTATAGGTGATTTGTGAAAAATATGTCTTAACACCAGTATAAGCAATACTATTTAAGAGGGCTGTCACTTCCCTACTAACAGTCAAAGAATCCTTGTGGGTGACATCACTTGTACCAACATGAATAAAAACACAGCAATACTTCCTTACATTAAGGCGTTTCAAGCCTTGTCTGATATCTTCTATTTTTGCTCCTGGCAAGCATAACACTATTCGATGTTCATTATCTTTTCTGCAATTATACGTATCAGATCCCCTAATAATTGAATCCCCAATTGCAAGAATATCTTTGCTGGGCAGCTCTGAAGAATCTTCAGCTTCTAATACAGTAATATCTGCTTTATCAATTGTTATGAAGGATAGATCTTCATCACCATTAGTCTTATTAATCCTATTGTTTTCATTGTGTATTAAATTCTCATCCATCCAGGATGGATGGATAGATGGATGGACGGATGAATGGATAATCACTAATATATACAGACTAGTTACTAGTATCTTGTTATCTTCAACTATTATATTTTATTTGCTTTTCAGTCCTCAGGTGTTTGCTGTTATTACTAGTTGTCTGTTTCCCCAGATTTTGCTCATATCTAGCTCTGCTAATCTGCAATAGCTTTCATACTCTCAGTTTGTCCTTTTTATATCAAATCTTTTTTTGTCAAATGTGACCCTCTTTTGTATTCCACCCTGTAATGATTTTTCTTCATTCTTTCTTTTTTAATTTGTTTGAACAGCATGGAATTATACTATCAACCCTCATATTAGCCACCAGGTCTCAGAAATAGATCTACACATCAAGTTTTCTTTCCAGTCTAATTTCTCTAAAGGTTTCCCAATTGCCATGAATTTGGCTATACAAAAGTCCCTCATTGCACATTATATTGACAAAATGGGGTCTATATCACTTCGTTGAAATGGCAGAATTTCAAACACCATATATTCGAACTTCTAGCCTCGTAGTGCAAAACCATCGAAAGCTTAGAAGAGCAATTTTGTTTTCCCCAGGAAAAAAAACTGTTCCAAGAAACACACACACAACACAAGCACACCAAAAAAACAGCAATCTACACACATACACTTAAAATCCTACATCTAACCCTACACTAAACTGTACATACACTGCTATCTATCCACTTACCTTAACCCAAACCCTAACCCTAAGGTCCATCACTATCACACACTCACCTGACCCGTGCCCTAACCCTAACTCACCTATCCTGCCCTAAAGTCTGTCACTATCGCACACCCACCTCACCTGCACCCTAACCCTAACTCACCTAAACCACTCCCTAACCCTAACATCCACACAATCGCACACTTACCTGAACTCGACCCATAACTTTCCACCACAGTGCTGAAAATCGCAAAGCCACAGAAACAGCCCACCAAATTGTTTTCCTGAGAAAGAATTTGGTGTTCTGTGGCTTCACGCTAATCAGTTTTTGAACTTCACAGTTCGAACATGTGGTGTTCAAACTGCTGATGTTTTGATGAACTGATAGGAACCCGACAAAATGCCATTCCGTTCCTCAACTGCATCTCCAAAGAGATACTTATTTGAACTAACCAACACAGACAGTGTAATTCCATGCTGATCACACATGTTAAAAAAAAAAAGAATGAAGAAGAACCATTTCTGGGTGGTATACAAAAGGGGTCCACACATTTATTCATACCCATATGTTTTTTATATGCACTATGCCCAAAATATTTTCTTTTCTTGTTGGGTTATGCAACAATTGCAAATAGCCATGATATTTACAAATTGCAGCTAAATCACCCTGAAAATAATTATAATTTCGAGTAGAAAAATCCCATTCCAGTTCTAGAACATTCAGGGTGTCAGCAAACATCATAACCATTAGTGATAAATGAAAGCATTGTCTTATCAAAGGCTTCCTTCTCCTCATTTCTCTGATATGGCGGTCTGTAGAACACACATATTTTCAAATAGTAACAAACCAAGCATTCCTACACAATCATTTCTTGATCTTGATTGTTAAATATGAGTAGTAGATAGGTTGTCCTTTGTCTATAGAGATACTCAGTCTCCTTTTCTACTACTTTAAAATGAAGAATTACCCCTAAAACCTATCAAAGATAGTGGTCAGTTACTTTCAGAAAACAAAACAATATTTCAGTAATTATAACAACATCATATATATTTTTAGTTCCAGTTATGGTACAATAAAGTAGTAGAATATAAAATACAAAACACCAATTTTGCATTTCTATATGCAATAAAAATAGTTAGTCAGGGATATATTTAAGATTTGTTTCTTAATTTCACAGGATGTTAATAAAATTGCTTTTAACTACAGATATATCACTAGTGAAATCTGATAATTTGAATGTATGCCTTCAACTGCATGACAAATGTTTGCAAAGAATGATATACTGTCAGTAAATGAATTCTCTATATTAGTTGTTTATTGGTGTCAATGATCTTTGGAAAATTATTCTAAATGCTGTATTCAAGATCATCTTACTTCTGTCATTAAGATTATGACAGTGAGCAATTCAATAACTATACATATGAAACTCAAATTTCAGACATGTAGGTTTCTCCAGGTATAACTTTAAAGTTCAAAGTACAATCCTTCATTTCTGCTTTTCACAAAAATGACTTTGCATTTAGGTATAGTGTAGACCAAGACAGTGTACGTGTCATCTTCTGTGAGTGCTCTGTTTCTGACAATTTGAATGGGCCCTTTGAAGATGGAGCCATTCTCTACTGCAGGCTGCTGATGATACTGAAAGATACAATTGCCCTGAAAAACTTGATTTACAGTTGAGCTATTATAATATCTACCACAGTACATCAATGATTTTATTCATTTCTTTAAAGACAAGGGGTGGATACTTGTTGGGGTTTCATTCGCTTTTCATAGCACTGCTAGCTTATAATCTCCATCTCCATATTCTATGATCTCCCAATATTTAATCATAGGCTTGCTGAGCTGTTATAGAGGCACTCATTTTTATGAGCGCCTCTATAACAGCAGCAAGGATAGCAATGCATTGACTGTGTCTGAGGAATTCTAACCTTCCTTATATAAAGGTTTGGTGATGATGGGAGTGTGAAGAACTGAAAATACGAAAAATTAATTAGACATTTCATCTGAACATTTGAGATGTCAAGGGAAAGTCAGGGGGTCAGCAAGTGTAGATCTATTACTTCCAAGCAGAAAAGTATTTGTTTTTGACATATCTGTTTGTTGTACAGTGTTCAGAGTCATTTTTTTCTTTTTCTGAGCTGTTAATTACTTATTTTTATCCACACTAATACACATGGATGGGTATTTACTGGATAGTGTTCGATGTATTTTTATATTTGTAATGTTCTAGTTTGATTATGTTTATGATTAGATAGCTATGTGTTTTTCTTGATTTTAATTCTTGCCACATGCCTAATGAAGGCTTTATTACATTAGCTAGCCGAAAATGATTTTAGTTAAAAGTCTTTTGACATACATCTTTTTTATTTATATGTTAGGTACTTCCTTATTATAGCAGCCCCAGCGATAGTGACCTTGACGATGCAGATCAGACACTAATTTGCTGCCTGACACTAAGCATGTATCATGATTGCGTATATTTTGCTTTCACACATTAGTATTTTAAAACTCTCTGCCCAGTATATCAGTAGTAAAAAGTTTCTGTAGTTAAAGCATCCCTATCCGCTCAAAGACGACATCTCAGTGAGACTCAATGGTATTATTCTACCACCCAAATTGTAAAATGAAGTAGGGAAGGTTGTATTTTTGGCACTGCTGTGTTACTTCTCCTATTTGTTACTGTAATTTAAAGGTCGCTGTTGATTATCATTCTCAATACTGCAGTAGGCGACTGCTATCTTATTTACATCCTGCTCAGAGTTTAACAGCCTGCGAGTGAGCACAAGTCTCTGCCTCCCCTCAGCAAATGCACTGAAGGTGCTGCTTTTCCTGCGGGTCTCGATACACAACAGCCTGGGCATCGATTTCTTCAATATTTTCTTGCTGCCCCCAAAGGCGCACCTCTGGGTTTCACAGGATCGTTCATTCTTGTTAGTTAAGTTCCCTATGGGGATCCCTTCCACAAAAAAAAAAACATAGGCGGATAGATATTGAATGGAATTGAGATTAGGTCTCTTTAACAATACTGGAAATTTACTGGAGTTAATTAAGGCCACTATCCCTGGGACCACTATAATAAAGTACCAAATTAACAAATAAAGTTGTTTTATCAGTTGTTGTTCTCATTGTCTTTTATTTATTCCCATGATTTCTTGTAAAATCAGATATACTATAATATACATCAAATACATAACATACAAATGATTCCACTGATAGTCTCAGTGGTCGCTGGAGCAACCACAGGCACTATCGCCGGCGGGGGCACTATAAAAAGGAAGTACCATATGTTATGCTTTTCTTAATACCTGACCTTAGAATGTGGGTTGCAAATATATAGGCAATGTTTTCCTTATCTAGGATTTAGTTTGCTCTAATCAGTAGTAGTGTGTGGGGTGTGGGTACTTGCCACTCTAAAATGTACTTTTACAGCCCTTTTTATATTGTTTGCCATGAATAGGCTGGTTTAAAATTAAACAATACATAACTTTTCCACATATACTTCTAAGTATGTAAAAGCTGATAGGTTTAACATTTTTAAAATATTTCTGATTTTTTATTACTGGGATTACTTGTCTGTGAAGAATAAAGGCTTATTGCTTTGGAACACTACCTGGGTTTCATGATTTTTGGAAATTATTGTGACTGAGCCCATCAACGAAGTTTTAAGATCACTAGTTTCTCTTGTTTTTTTATATTTTCTCAACACTGCTAGTTGTGAGGTTGGAAATAAACAGATTCCTGTGCTTGTTCATTCTTTTAGTGCTCAAAGTCATGACATCATAATCGCTGCTACAGTAAACTCTCAGTTAACTGGAACTCAAGCAACCAGAACTCTCAAGAAAACAGAAAAAAATCGCAGAAATACTGTACAGTATGAACAATTCAGTTTTTCATGTATTGCACTTTCTAGTTCCCCTGGCCGCAGAAACATACCTTATGTTTTTATAATTTTAGAATTTTTAAAAGGAAGATACAAATAAATTCCCCTCTCCCCAACCTGAGAACAAGTCAAGCCAAACAAGTCAACTTGCTAAAATGTCAACACTTGCTCCATACTCACTCAGTTTGCATCAGATTGCACGTTCTCTCTCTCCGATCTCTCACATACACTCTCTTCAGCTTTCATACATCTCTCTGATCTCTCACACACTTTTGCTTCTGTTTTCAAACATGCATTCACTCTCTCTCTCTCTGTCTCTCTCTGTTCAGTTCATTCAATTCCAGACCACTTAGCATGCCACTGAAAACCATTCCACATGCCATGCTTTCTAGTGGAAATATAAGTTTAAAATATTATTGTTCCAGCCAGGCTTTTAGTTACCGTATTTCAATATTAAAATCAAATCAATACAGTGTGTATGGCATGGTATGGTATGGTATGTTATAGTATAGGGTATAGTATTTGTCATGTTTATTTTTAATAGTAACTCTCAAGCAACCAGAGATTGCACTTACCCGGCATCTACCAATCCCCATGGGTGCCAGTTAACTCAGAGTTTACTGTACTTGGTTTAAGCCTGACTCACAGATATTATACTGGTCTGTATTGCTTTATATTTCTCTCTTTTTTCTTTTATCTCTCTCTCTCTCCCCCCTCCAACAACACAATAATTTGCATTCAAAGATTTTTAACACTTTTTGGTAGCTATTGTGCATAAATTGTTATACCCAGTTGAAATTTGATGAATGATATGTAAGTGTACTGTCTAAGTTGTATATTTTCCTGGTTCATCAATACAGATTAAAAATATGATAAAATGCTGTAGTATTTAGTAACAAAACTGCCTGCTAATTACTCAATATCTACACCAAAATTCAATTTAATAGCAATGTGCTTTATGAAACAAAAGTAAATAAGTTGCTGGGATAAACTTTAGTCTCATGGTCTTGTTGTATTATTGTTGCTATGTGGCTAAAATTATTTCCCTGTGAAGGAACACATCGAATCACCAGGAAATATAAATTACCACAAGTTAAACATTGGAGTAATCTAGTCACCACTGTTCCACTGACAATAATCCAAAACTGCAATAATCAGCTTTGATGATAACATTAATCAACATCATATACTTGTACGGCATTCAGTCAGATGTTCAGCAGGTTTACAGGCGCATTCCTATCAGGTCTCTGGACTACTACTAGGAACATGAATCGTGTATGCAATTCGCAGAATGGACAGAGTCATAATTCTTCTTCAGTATAGTTGAGAGCCTGTTATAACAAAATGGAGTGCCAAATAAATCCAGGTTCATTAAAAACAATCACAATGCATTTCAAATAGGAGCAAGAAGCCGAGTGGAAGGAAGCCTTTAATACTATGCTATTAAAGGATTTCTTCAGCAAGATTCCTTTTTTGCCATTTGGACAGTTGGGAACACCTCACGGATATGGATATGTTTTGTTGGAGAACAGTCAGCAGGCTGTAGTACAATCTAAAGAAATGCAATTGTCGCACACTGAAAGAAGGTCATAATGATCCTACAGACTTGTTTACCATGTTAGGTGTTTGTTGCACTGGACAGGCTGTGCCTTTGTTTTGGACAGGATAATTTAATCTGCATTTTGACCTCTTACTGCTTTGATTCTAATGTGTTGTCATTTGCCAGATTATGCACTATATTCTTAGGACTTAGCAATAATAATGATTTTTTTTTTCTTTCACTACCTACCTTATCCACAGACATCAGCTACTAATGTGTTTCTCATCTTCTGGGCCCTTGTTTATCTGTTTATCTAAACAACTTTTCTGGTTTCTGAAGGGGTGGCTTTTCTGCTTCACATTCTTACTGGTTATCTGTATGTTAGGTTGCTGATATAGCAGCCATTGGTATCAAAATGTATACTGCTATGTTTTCCTGTTTGTACGCACACCAGAAATATTCTGCAGGCCTAATACAATCTGTGGTGTAAGGACAAGCCTGACACATCATCATCAGAATCTCATTCTGAAATGTACAAAGCCTCCTATTAGTTATATTCCAACTTGCCTGTTAATAATGATGTAGGACTCCTGATTGGGTGGGCCATCAAGATTCAATGATTTATTCATTGATTTGTTTGCTTACCTATTTATTAAGTGACTTAGTTGGTTGGTTAGTTAGTTAGTTAGTTAGTTAGTTAGTTAGTTAGTTAGTTAGTTAGTTAGTTAGTTAGTTAGTTAGTTAGTTGAATTTGCAGTATGGTACAGGTGTGATTCACATGGACTTTTTTTTCAGACTTCGCTCAGAAGCGCCTGGCTGCATAGCTTGCTCAAACACACATAGTAGGCAACTCTGGCTGAAGGAATCAAGCCTGGGCTTCAGAAAGCACCTCTACCTCAGCTCATAGCCTCTGTTTCATCTACCAGACAACCTGCGGTATAATTCAGGAGATGCCAATATGTGTTACTGCCTGTTTATAGGATGTGATACAAGGCATTAAAGTGTAAGAACTGTATATTATGGATGTCACCAGGATGGCAAACACAGATGTGCACAATTCTTCCACTGTGGTCACATATCACCTGATAACCTACAGGGGAAGTCCAACTGTTGACAAAGGAGTTATCACAGGATCTTAGGTTCATAGGAGATTTCTTGTCTATCAACCCGGAGTTCATTTTAAGCCTAGCCGTTTCATCCCAATGTAATACCATAGAAATGCTACAAAATACCCAAGACTGCATTTAGAGATGACTGCCCATGTTCAAGAGGGTTGTAGGCTCTATTCCCAGTAAGAATTTACAGTGCCTCATCCACTCATCCAGGTTCCTCTTGAGCAGTGTCATAGAGGAGCTGTGCTTTACATGAAATGGTAGCCTGTTCCAAAGACACGGCAGTTTCTGGAAGATAAATTTGTCCTTCCAACATATCCCATTTAAGTCACAGGCCATATTTAGGTACCTGGAATAGTTAACCCTAGTCCCGTTTGATTTATGGATATGCAGCAAGTTCATTAGGTTTGGTCTTGGATTGCTTTGTAGACCAGGCATAAGTCTCCCCTAAGAAGTCTATACAATACAGAGTGTAGTGACAGGGACTATAGTTGGTCTGTGTAAGACACATGTTGGATTCCCTTGATCTTCTTTGTTAAAAACTTCTGAGGTCCATCTAATTGCTGCAGGTGCTTAGTATGGTACATGCCAAATGGGGCATTATACTCAATTTAGGCTGGATAATTGCCAGGTATAGTGGGGTTATAACTTATTTTGCTTTTGAGGCAATGTCTTTACTAATCAAGAGTGCTACATAGAAAGCTTTCCTTACTGTAGTAGAGACATCATGGTCAAAGTTAAGGTCACAGACAACTTGTGATCCCCGGTCCCTTACCAATTCATGGGTACTTAGGGTATTGTTATTGATTTGATAGTGAGAGGGGACATTGTTTGTGCAAAAGGGAATGATGATGCATTTCTTTGCATTCAGTTTGAGACCATGGTAAATACACCAGTTGTTGGTCTGTGTGAGACCCTACTGGATTATACTGACATCATTTGGGAATTCAGTGATTGCACCTAGTTTGCAGTCGTCTGCAAACTTGGTCAGACAGAACCCTTAGTTTTGACCTGAACTTGTGAGAATTATATACTAAACAGTAGGGGCTCAGCACTGACCCCTGGGGCACCCCACTGGTAACAGGTCTGCAGGTTGATGTGGAGTCACCCACTTTGATAATGTGAGTCAGGTTTGTTAGCCAGTTGGCAACCCATCTTACAACAAGGGGGTTGCATTCAGTTTGCTAAGTTTATTTGTAATGCCTGAATGTGGGATTGTGTCAAAAGCCTTTGCCAGATCTAGGTATGCTGTGTGTTTTTTTTGCCTTGGACAAGGCTTTGAGGACCTGCTCTTCAGATATGTAGGGTAGGGGGTTGGGGATGGTTTATTGTAAGTTAGGATGGGATAAGAGAGTGCAATTGTTTGCCAAACCTATCCGCTAGCAGGTTTGCTATCTCTGTGGGATCAGTGTGTTTGATACCGTTGGCCACTAGTTCTGCACATGCTTGAGTCCTACCCTTTAGGTTATGTATGTAACTGTAAAAGCCATTATGGTTATCCTTGGTTGTACTTGCTAAGTTTCTCTCAAAGGAGCCCTTGGAGGATTTGCCAAGTTCTCTTATTTGCCTGCTGAAGCTGAGGAGGGTACATTTCTGTTGTTGGGGCCTTGCCTTTGTTTTATTGGACAGCAACTGTTTGCATTTATTGTAAAGATTATGGATGCTGGATGTCCACCATGGCAGCTTGTTTTTACGTGGTGCAGAGGCTTTGATTCTTTCTGGTATGGCCACATGTATACACTTATGCAAGTGATTGTACAGGGCTTTAGTGTAAGCTTTGGCATAGTTACCACATCCAGCTTGGGTTGGGGCTTGAAATGCATTTATACCTTCATCTAGAAGAGTATAGTTTGCCTTGGTGAAGTTTTCAAGTCTGATTTCACCCATTGTGAGTTCTGGTGTTAGTGCCAGCTCGAAGGTGACTGTTTTGTGGTTAATTTTAACTAATAAGGGTCTGACAGTTGCGGTAGTGCATCTGTTTGATATATTGGTGAGGACCAGATCCAGAATGTTTGTTCCCCTTGTCAGAGTATGGACACTTTTTTCCAGGGCATTTGACTTGAGAAAGTCAAGGAACTTTTGCACTTGCAAGTTAGGGCTAGTGTAGGTTTCCCAGTTGATGGTGGGATAATTTAAATCCCTCATAATCAGTGTGTTTGGTAAAATTTGGATTGTCTCCAGTTTGTTCAAGTAGGTTTCATGGGCATCATGATCTATGGAAGATGATCTATAACTGGCTATGACTTGAATGGGGGGGGGGTCTTGCCCACCTTAACCTGGACCTAGAGTAACTCCATGGAGTTGTCCAGTCTAACTTAGATGGGAGGTGAATTTACCTCTAATATAGATCGAAACACCATCTCCTTTGTGTTTCACATGTTCATTTTGCAGTCTAATGTTGTTGAAGGTAGTCTTACAAGGCCGGGGTACTCTCTGAGGCCTTGAACCAGGTTGATGTGACTGCACAGACATCTACATCTTCTAGGGTGGAAGTACTTCCAGGGAGTCCAGTTTTTAGTTTAAGCTCCTAGCATTTAGCAGCATGACCCTTATTTTGTTCTGATTGGTTAATTTCATGTCTGTAATGTTGTTTTTGAGTCCTTGCCTAAACCAGCCATATAGATAGTAATGCATGAGGCATGCAGGTAACCAATGATCCTTGCATATCTGTAGATCTCATGGAATATTAGGTCGCTGTGTACTTTTCACACGGTTCTTGGATATATAGGTGTATGCTCTTCATGAATATATGGCTCTGAAAATGTGACAACAATTTAGCTGATTGAGGTCTGTAATATCCCTGTTATATCTCCATCAGGCAACTGAAATTCCCCAGTAGACAGACCTGAGTAAGCTATGCTCATTATCTTATAAGGGTGGTCGGCACAACTGATGTGGAAAGTGCCTGGGTGTAGGCAAAAAGTGCACAGCTGGTGGAGACTTTCTGCTCATCATACAATGTTTTGGTGAAAATGGTATCATTGACTTACTGTTGCTGTCCTCCCTGCTTCACTGAAAACTGTGCATTGACGTTAGTGAGATCATAGAGCCTTGAGCATGAAGTGTGAGCTCAGAATTAACATATTTAAAGATAAGGATAGTGAGGGTGTGAGGGTTTAGGACTTACACCTCTTGAAAGCACTGCTTTTTGCATTTTTGCTATAGTCAGTGATGAGTGTTGTTAAATTTTGATTTTTTTGTTTCAATGTATGGCAGTCAGGTGATTTGCCATATATCCTACCGCTGGTACTGTCTCCACTGCTCTGTCAGCGGTACACAGTCGACTTTTGATGACAGCTGGTTTATAGTCTCCACATTAGTTACTGCATTTCTTCATCAGTATCATATGCAGTAACAGTTTCCAAGCCTTCAACAGTTCATCAAGCTTGCTATGTCATCTGTGAGCTACATTTGAGGATTTGTGAGATCATATACTTCACCTGCATTTCTCTCTCTTATGTGTACCGAACAATACTGCAGTATTGCATATAATATATTATACAAGTATGTAAACCACTGTCATTTGTATATTGCAAACCCTTCTGCATGGCCACTATACTATATTCAGAGCTTACACATTGCACAATATGTTTATGAATCTGTAGTAGATTTCACAGATGAAGCAATAGTGATAATGTAGGTAAAACTGCATTTCTAACACTGAATCTAGTATGCACCCCTAATTATTCCACATGATGTCTGATATTAGCCTTAAAATTAAACATGGTGCTAATACAGGGTTTCAGCTGTTGAATAAATATCTAACCTGACCAGGTGGTCACAGCAGCAGTCTGACCTAATGCGACTGATATAGTTGGACTGTCAGGACAAACAGCAAAGGATGCAAGACATGACCAGAGC
Source organism: Protopterus annectens (assembly GCF_019279795.1). NCBI lineage: Eukaryota > Metazoa > Chordata > Ceratodontiformes > Protopteridae > Protopterus > Protopterus annectens. The sequence goes on along the minus strand of NC_056725.1, from coordinate 1,496,979,833 downwards.
TCATGTTCATATCAGGTTAAAAATAAAAGGATTCTGTAAATTTCACTGCATCTAACAGGAGTGAATGGGTGCAGAGGTTATAGAAGCAGATTGTTAGAAGGGGTGGTTAAGTTGTCTGGCTAACCCTAGTCAAACAGTGCTGCTGTCTTTTTAATTAAAATGCTAGGAGCACACATAATGTTGTGTTTTACAAAAATGCTATGTGATGTGAAATATGACAAAGGTGTAAAAGCAAGAAAATCTGGTCACACCTACCCAACCTGGCTTTCGTCCCATGCACAGCACTACTACAGCTCTCCTGTCTTTCCTAAACTCTGTATCACTAGCTAGAGACAGTAACAAACTTATTTCCTGTCTCTTCATTGACCTCTCTAAAGCCTTTGATACAGTCTCTCATAAGCTTCTTCTCCTTAAACTAGCAAACTTACACTTCTCTCCATCCACCATATCTTGGTTTAACAGCTATCTCTCTGATAGACTCCAGTCAGTCAAATGGCTCTCAGTTTTCTCCCCTCTTCTTCCTGTTAAAATGGGTGTTCCACAAGGCTCCATCCTTGGGCCACTTCTTTTTAACATCTTTACCAACCTTCTCTACTTTTCCTGTCCTGGATCCTCACTGATACAATACGCAGATGATTCTACACTTATCACAATTGCTGAATCACCAACTCAATTAAAATCAGACACACAGTCCTCTTTTAACTCTGTAGAAAACTGGCTATCTGAAAACCAACTTATCCTAAATCCAAAGAAAACCAAATTACTACTCTTTCTCCCTAAAAACCTTAACCACATAAAGTCTTCCTTCTCCATACTGTCACAAAATAATACTCAAATACAGGTGGACACCAGTACAAAACTCTTAGGTGGTACTATTGATGATACACTAACCTTTGATTTACAAGTCAATAATTGTATCTGAAAAACACATCTCAAGCTAGGTCTCCTCTATAGAAACAAAAAATATCTTACCAAAACAGCAAAACTAACCCTTTCAAATACTTACCTCTTACCCACTTTACTTTATAGCTCCCAAATTCTCACCAGCCTCAACAATGGACGACTAAACAAGTTAGAAACAACTTATAACAAGATTGCCAGATTTGCTACCCAAAATTCTTACAAGTCCCATCACTGTCTCTCACTAAAATAACTAAATTGGCTAGAATTACCTAACCTGCTTCAGCAAAACATGCTGGAGGGATAGGTTCCTGACCCAGAGACTCCCCAGACTCTGGAATAGATTGCCCATACATGTCAAGCAGAGTGCCTCTTTGGACCTCTTCAAGAGGAACCTTGACAATTGGATGGGAGAAAGGAAATTCACCCCAGGGATCACATCAGTCGCCCTGCTAGACAGGGGTCCAGGAAAGTAAATAATGTGGGAAGAAATAGCCAGGGAATTGTTATGGCTAGGCTTGTATAGGCCCTAGGGCTGATAGCCTAGTACCAACCTATGAACCTATGAACCTATAATGTTTCCGATTATTCATTCCATTCTCTACAAACCCTCTTTCTGTCCAACTATCTCATCTCTAATCTCTCATTACCTACCTACTAGATTACTCCGCAGTTCTGAACAAGGCCTACTAAAAATCTACAAACCAAGGACCAAAATGGGTCACCTAGTCTATAGCTTTAACACTTCCAAGGCCTGGAATAGCCTACCACTAGATATAAGATCACTTGAACATCCAAATCAATTCAAAACTGCTACAAAAAATACCTTCATGAAAAATGTACTTGCCAGTGTAATTACCCTCGTAAATACTCCCCTATAACCTTCTACTTCTCTTCTCTCTTCCTTCCCATCAATAAACAAACTTACTACTTTATCTTCTCCTGTTGGTACATCACTGTACAAACATAACTAATAAAATATTTCCGCTATGTAACTATTGCACTATTATGTATATAATACGTAATTATGAATGTATCCCTCTGATGAATCTATTTCTATGTATTTCACGTGCCACAGTTTAATGCATGACACTGTAATGCAATAATGTGTGGTACTGATGAATGCAATGTGTGGCACTGTAATGCAGTAATCTGTGGTACTGATTACTGTATTTCTTTATGTATTCAATATGTAAAATTTCTATTTTCTGTTGGAGATTTTCTCCTCGGGCATCCGCTAAAAATGGTCATTTGTAGCTCAGTAGGACAAACCCGGTCAACACATATAAAATAAATAAATAAATAAATACAAGAAAGTACTATAGCCTAAGAGAATTACCACCAGAAAGTCAGGCAAGAAAATGAAGGTCACCTAAGATTCTAGTTGTAGAATTAATGACTTGAAAGCTAAAAACATGTATCCAGGCATGGAGGAGTATACATGAAGTTGTGGATTAACTTACGATGGAACAATTTATCTATGGATTATCAAAACATTTAGAAGACTTGGCTGTCAGAAGACCAACTTCTAACCATGGGTTAGTGAAATACTAAACTTCACCTTGTTGTAAAATTGTACCTGGAAAGGATACTACTAATTTTAGGCAATTCGGACTAAGACATTGCTACAAAAGAAAAACTAGTATGATGCGTTCATTCCCAAGGCATTCTGTGCTGGCCTGTTTTGACAGCTACTTGGTGAAAACAGGCCTTCATTAGGAAAACTAATTTGAAGAACATTCTCATACAGCTTCTTTTTATGCAAGTTGCAGATGCCAAAGTTATACTGTTCCCTCTTTCTACTGAATGTGACTAACAATGGGGACTCTATATCTCAGAAGAAGGATGTATTTAGTAAGTGCAATAGTTTAGCTTCCAAAGCTGACTAAACATTTCCTGTAAAGTCATTTCAACTGAATGTCACTTGAACATATTTTTTTTGTTCCCACAATTATTCTAGATATTTATTTTATCATATAAGCCCATTTACAGAGCTGTTTATCTAGAACAATAGGGCAATGGCAGAAGCATGTTTGAAAAAGGAACACATGAGGTGGTTTGACACAAAGATGTGACTACATGACATATGAAGATGCAAACATCCAACCAGGGATGAGCAGAATCTATTATAATAGTGTGGTAAGGCAGCTATTCTAATGCAAGGAAATAAGGTATATGTTGTATGTCTATAGACTGATGTTTTTATAATGCAACGTATGTAATGCAACATGAGTGAAATGATGCGCTATTAAAATTATGTAAACTAGATGTTTAAATTGGACCCTGTATAACCTGAAATGATAAGAACAGCAGTTTGTCACTTTTCTACTAAGTTCAGGTGTTGGAATGTATTTTTAAGATGGATTAGCATACTGTGTTAAGAGATGCATGTGGTGCTCTTATGATAACTTGTTCAGTTGTGTATCTACTTCATCAGTATCATGATGAAGAAATGTCCTGAAAAGGGCGGCCTTCCTCACATTTCCTTTGAGGGAGTGCCTTTAGGGTGTGTCTGTTGGAAATGAATCATGGTAGTTGGAAATGCAGTGAGTGAAATTGCACTACTAGGGCCCGAGATGGGAGGTTCATTTGTTTATAAATCACCACTAGTAATGCAAATGTTTGTTCTGCATGATTCATTTTAATATAGCAATTATCTTCCATGAAGAACAGTAAGGAGACGACTGAATGCATAGAATGCAGTATGCATGGCTGTGAAAGTAAACATTTCAGATAATGCTCTATGGTAATAATGAAAATGATGAGGTTGACAAATTCAACAATTATATTTAATGGTGTCTCTGTATTCTGACTTTTACTGGACAGATGGAAAATATATTTGCAAGTAATATTAAATGTAAAAGTGTTATATCTGCAGCTTAAAAAGCAGAACTAGTGTGTCAGATATTTGCCTCTAGGATCTATGTGTAATCCAGAACTGTTGCTGTTATAAAATAACAAAAATGTAGATGTTTAGCTGTGACCAGCGGAGATAGTATATCGATAAGGCTTCAGTGCTTTTAATACCCTGTATCTGTAAATTAAATAAATATCTACTGGATGGAAAACATACCACAGGTGCAAATGTTGATACAAAGACACATAGCCACAAAGAGGGGAAAACTTCATTATCAGCTACTTTACATTTCTCTGAATTGCCATTAGCTAACACAAGTGCAGAACTGAAGCAATTGTATTGCTCCTTTATTTAAAACATAGCATTAATAATAATAATAAGAAGAAGAAGATGAAGAAGAACAAAAACCACAAAGCAGCAAATGACAAATCTATACAGATATTTTTCAAAACTTTGGCTTGGGGCTCAGGTCTGCAAATTTACGCAGTAGATGTGACAACACCTCATTAAATAGTTATAAACGAATTTCAACTAATCACACTTCTAAAGCTGAGTCATTGAAACTTTTCTCATAAGGAATAAAAGTGTATGACTGAAATTACTTTTTCTCTCAGACACACAATTACTTACACAGAAACAAATAAATAATTAGCATTGCGACCAGGAGAACAGTTTGCTATCATCTTAATCATGTTGATCTCTGGTCAACTTCTTTTTGATCGTGACAATGACACCTCAGTTTTCTTCCTGCATGAGTCAGTACACAAACTGAGCATATGTTGTCATGCAAGAAACTTAAATGCTGGTTCAAAGATAATCATCTTCCCTTAGTTTGTCCAAAGAATATCAAATTCAATTCAGATGGTTTTGTAATAGCTGAAGGACATTCTTTTTTTGATTGGGATATCAATGAAGTATTACTGTATTCTTTTAATGATGAATAATTTATTTTGGAGCAGAACATTGATATCAAATTGGCAATAGGTTATCAAAAGTTACATTTACCATCTATAAAAAGGGTATGTCAGTTTAGACCACCAGTGTTAAATCACACAATTAACATACTTGATGCTGTTTGCAAAAGTGAATTGTTTTAGCAGTGTAAATAAATTGTAAGGAAACAAAGAATTGTAACATTAACAAACAATATGGTTTGCTTTAAAAAGCATGCAAAAAAACTTGTGATAATATAGTAGTATATAAACCAGATAAAGGTATTAATGTAGAAATTATGAATCTTTCTGACTACAATGCAATGTGTAAATTATTATTAAATGTTGAAAGTAATTATATGAAAATCGATAAAGATAGTTGATACTTCTTGGCATGAATTGTTTGATTTGTTAAATAAATATGTGGAATTAGCTTTCCTGTCACAAAAAGTTGTGTCATTACTTTTGGTAAAACATCTGTTAGATTCCACATTTATTCCATTACTAAAGTGCATAAATTCAGATGGATCGCTTAAGGTAGACCCATCATTTCAGGTGATAGAAGATATTTGGAAAAGGTACACTTTCTGTTGGATTCTGCACTTAAAAAATATATTTATATGACTAGGTCATACCTGAAGATTATTACAAATATAGTGGAAAATGTTTGTGAAACTGAGTGGCAGAAAGATTTTTATTGGGTAAGCTTGGATATAAAAGATTTATACACTAGTATTGTAAATGTTGAAATTAGTGTTATATTATTTGTCGGTAGGGGGTACCCTTTGCTTCTTCTGTGTTATCATAATTGCACTTTAGTTTTGACATAATATTTAAAATATGGTAAAGATTTCTTTATATAAAAATGTTGTGCCTGTAAAGCTCAGAGGCTATGGCAGACTGAAGCTGTTCCAGTCACATGCCTTGTCTGCAGCATCAACCCCAGGGTTCATGTAGTACTAAGTAGACAGTACATATAATGATTAATGTCCTGCAGTACCCTGGATGACCAGTCCTGCAGTCCAACACTATGATGATGATGTTCAAACATCACTAGTGGCACTGGTCATAGTGCCTGCTATAGTCGGATGTCTATGACAGGGCCATTGTGCAGATGCCGCAACTAAATTTGTCATCTGTGCAAGGGAAACAAATGTGCCATCACACACTTTATAATATAATCCATGTGATTCTGAACAAGTAAAACCTATACACAGTGACCGTGTGTGTGTGTGTCTGTGTGTGTGTGTGTGTGTGTGTGTGTGTGTGTGTGTGTGTGTGTGTGTGTGTGTGTGTGTGTGTGTGTGTGTGTGTGTGTGTGTGTGTGTGTGTGTGTGTGTGTGTGTGACTCTCAAACAGTCCTAAATATATAATGATCACCACAGATCTAGCTGAAGCTGGAAAACATATCACTCCATATTGCACAGTATGTATACTCAGACCAGACTATGTCATTGTCTATCAGTGCTATGGACAATTATTGTTGACTTTCAGCAATATTCACTGTTCATCAAAAGCTGAAATATTGTTTGAGCAGGTGGTATATAAGCTGCAGTTGCTAATTATTTAGCCATTATGGCAACAGCAGTGGCATTAATACCCCTTAGGAAATAAAATAATTGAACCTGCAGGAGCTGTGTCCAGATATACATTCAGCCTGTCAGCTGAGACAAGTTTCTGTTTCTGCTTCTGCTGAGATATACCACCTGCATGCGATGCTTTGACACCTGTCAGTAACATTGACAAATACATAAACTGTCCCCAAACACATTTCAAAACTCTTATTCATCCATGCCTGACATATCTGCCATATGTGACACTGCTCCCGTCTCCAGTTACCCATAGGCAGTAACCCATAGTAGAAGGCAGTGTTGTCAGTGCAGATTGAGAACCAAATCCTTTTGGCAATGAAAAGGAAACATCTAGCTGTTCTGTATTATTGCACGTGTCAAGAAGCATAAACATCATGAAGAAAATCCAGTCAAATCTGCTCTGTATAATGTCACCAAAATCATTGTCACATTGAAAAACTGAGAAGGAAATATCAGGTAATAGGTTAATGAGTAACTGTTCATCAGGCATCAGCAACAATGTTTCAGTGGTCCCACCCATATTATTATCCACTTAAAGACTCAGGCTTATGCTCACTTATAAAAGTCATTAGTATCATTAACTTTTTTCCTGTACTCTGTGGTAGGTTCTCATGGTCACCAGCTGAATTTATGCTGGATACAACTTCGTCCTACTTACAGAAACATAGTTCTTATAGGTTCATGGGTTCATAAGAGGTCACTAGGCCAATTTCTCTAGGGCTCTTTCAAGCTTAGACATGAAGAAAAATGCTGTTTACCTTAACTGACCATAGTTAGATGGTTGTTGTTTGTAGTGCGATTCTATGATCAGCACTGACTGCCCCTGTCCATGAGGGACATAGGTATCACTCCTGGGGTGAATTTGTAGTTACCCATCCAATTATCAAGGTTGTGCTTAAATAGGGTCATTAAGAAGCTCTGCTTCACATGAAGTGGCAGCTTATTCCAGAGGAGCAGCAATTTCTTGGAGACATATCTGTCTCTCCCACATGTTCTGTTAATGTCATAGGCTAGGTTCAGACCAAATGACTCTTGTCCCATTTGATTTGTGGATGTGCAGCATTTCCATTAGGGCAGGTTCAGAAACTGCTCTGTAGGCCAGGCACAGGTCACCTCTCAGTAGCCTGTATGATACAGAGTACAGTGAAAGGGCTTTCGGTCTTTCCATGTAAGTCATGTCTTGGAGGCTCTGAATTCTCTTGGTTAGAGACCTCTGTGGTTTCTCCAGATCTTGCAGGTGTCTGTTGAGGTACATACAGAAGTGAGCATTATACTCAGTCAGTGGTCTGATAAGGGTCGAGTACAGCAGAGTTATGACCTACTTGGTCTTGAATGCAATGCCCTTATTTATGATATGTGCAGTATAGTAGGCTTTCCTTACCATTATGAACACATGATGATCAAAGTTTAGATTGTTGTCAACCAGCATTCCCAAGTTTTACACCACTGTGTCTGGGGATAGAGATGCTATCTATATCATAAATAGCAGGGGCTAGTTCTTTCCCAAAGGAGATAATAAGGCATGTCCTTGTATTTAGTTTTAGTCCATGGCTTTGGCACCACTTATTTGTCTGTGTCAGTCCCTTCCGTAACATGTTGACATCATTGGGGTACTCTATGATTGCACCCAGTTTACAGTCATCTGCAAACCTGGTAAGCCACAATCCATCTACTTTTGCCTAGGCTTCAGAGAAATAGATTCCAAACAGTAGAGGGCACAGTACAGATCCTTGTGGTGCATCACTGTAACTGGTCTACTGGTGGAAGTGGAGTCCTCAATTTTGACAGTGTGTGTTCTATCAGTGAGCCAGTTGGTTACCCATCTAGTAATGTATGGGTTAATTCCCATCTGGGAGAGTTTCTCAATGATCCCTGAGTGAGGAATTATGTTAAACACCTAGGCTAAATCCAGATATGTGGTATGTACCGCTTTCCTCTCACCCAGGGCTTTGGTAACATTCTCAAAGAAGGCAACAGGTTTAATAGGCAAGCTCTACCCTTGACAAAAACAAACTGGGTCAGGTCAAGAGGTTAAAGGCTGTCTATGTCCTGGTTGATAAGGTTCATGATAATTATTTCCATGGCCATGCAGATAAGGCTGGACACGTTAATGGGGCTATAGCTCTGAGGGTTGGTTGATGGACCCCCTTTGTGTAAGGGGATTACTGCTGCTGTTTTTCACACTGCTGACACAAAACCAGTACTCAGGCTGAGGTTAAAGAGACTGCTAAGCAGATCCACTAAGTCTTGTTTCAGATTGTTAACTAAGCAACCTTGGATGTTATCAGCTCCCATAGAATCTGCATTGCTGGGTTTGGAGAGACCACTTGTATAACCTATTCTTTGGAAGTACTCAGTAGAGGACTGGTGTCAGGAATGATATGGGGTATTGCTGGTGGAGACAAGGGGGGGTGAGATTATCACCAAATATGTCAGCTAGCAGATTGGCAATTTCTTCAGGTTCAATGTGAGTGGTGCCATCCACTATAAGTTCAACACATAACTAGGCATTCCCTTTTAGGTTTCGGATTGAGCTAAAGAAGGCCTTATGATTGTCTTTAGCTAGGGATGATAGTTTAGTTTCATAACTAGCTTTAGAGGACTTTACAAGATTTCTGATTTTCTTTTTTTAAGCTGTGGAGTGTAATCTTCCTTTGCTGAGTAAGTTCCCTCTTGTTCTTAAATATCAGTTTCTTTCTTTTGTTATATGAATTATTTATACTTAAAGTCCACCAGGGTGGCTAGTTTTTTCGAGAGGACCTAGTTTTAGTCCTGTCAGGTACAACTGAGTCAACACATTTGTTTAAGTAGCTATATAGGGCATTTGTGTACTCCTCTTCATAGGTGTGGTTGTTGCCTATGTTAGCAGGGGCATTGAAAGCTTTTATAGCATCACTTAGAAGGTGATTGTTTGGAGGAATTTTTTCACAATTTTTGCTCCTGTAGGGTGTCAGATCTAATCTTTACTTCAAACAATAAAGATTTATGGTCTGACTTAACCAAGGAGGGCAACACAATGGGGATAGTCCAATGACCCCCTCTTTGTTGGTAAGTACTATGTCTAGGACATTTGAGCCCCTTGTGGAAGTTCAGACTAATTGTTCCAGGACTTCAGAATTAACAAAGTCCAGGAACCTCACAGCGATCGTGTTTGTGCTTGTGTAATTCGCCCAGTTGATGGGTGGGTGGTTGAAGTCTCACATGACCCAGGTGTTTGGCTGTGTGTTGAGTGACTCTAGCAAGTCCAGGTAGGTAGTACATTTCTCATGACTCAAGGTGGGAGACCTGTAGCTAGCTATGATGTGGTAGGCATTTTCCCTATAGTTATTTGGACCTGGAGTAGCTCAAAAGAATTGTATTGTTTCACCAGTCTCAAAATGTATTTGGATTTAATTAAAATGGATACAGCTCCACCTTTGTTTCTTTTACATTCATTTTAAAGTCTGAACATATGAAAGGCATTTTAGTCTTGTACATCCAGGGTGCTCTCTGTGGCCTTGAAGTCAACTCTCAGTGATTGCACAGTCGTCAGCATCTTCCAAGCTTCTAGTGAGTGCAGTTTAATGTTTAGGCTCCTAGCATTAAGCAGCATGACCTTGAGTTTGTCTGTAGTGGATATTTTTATGTCAGAAGTTTTGCTGTTTTAACATAGCTTTAAGAAGGCATTATAGGGAAGCAAGTGTTTTTGCCTATATCCAGAAACCTTGAGGAGATAAGTGAGGCCATCTTTGGCAAAGGATTGTGATCTGTTGACCATGTCTTCCCAGGTTGGTAGATACTGGATCCCAGTGGAGTGACACCAGACGCTAAGTCAATTGTTGAAATAAATCATTTTTTTGTCTGTATTGTGGCATCATCCTGTATGAAGGTAGAATGCTGCTTAGGGCTAGGGACATATCAGGTCTATGTTACATTATATAAATACCAATAAATATATAAAAATATATAAAATAATATATAAATGTATATATATATATATATATATATATTATATATATATTATAGTATAAAAAAATGTACATATGTTTAAACCATATTCCTTAATTAGTTAAAATATGTAAACTTTTATATTTTAAGCTACATATAAATAAAATAAAATAGATGATGATGGCATGTGCCAAAAAATTTATTTTCTGAATTTATTATTTTATTTATTATTACATAAGTTACAACAGTTAACCATCATCTGATGATGTCTCTTCATCAATTGAGTATGAGAATCTTAAGCTGGGTGGATTTTGGTATGTGGTCATTCAATCCATCCACATGCATCCAATCTATCTCCTAACCATCTCCCCCTAAATTCCTCTCTCTTGCTGTTACATAAATCAACACTTTAAATGTCAAGTACAACATGCTCGACACATTTTAAGTGAACGTTTAACTAATCGACCGCTCAGTAACTTGAAAATAAGAGTTTCAAAATGTTTTAGTTGGCTGTCACTTAAAATACAAGCCTTGGAGTCAGTACATGAGTTCCATTAGAGAATTCCAACTATGATCAGTTACTGTGCTTTCTACATAGATGTATGAGAAATTAACACTAAATAAAGTAAGTTAATAGTAAGCAATGTCACACTTAAAACTAGATACACTAAGTAAAAACCAAGAAAACAGTTTACTACTATAGCAGGCATTAATAATAAGTTGCCTGCATTTGTCAGTATAAAGGGAAGTATAGTAAGACATAAAGTGTGATGCTTTAGCATACCACTACACCATGGCAAACAATGCTCACTTCTCCACTGGTGTTGTAGTAGAGCATTACGAGTGTGTGAAATCTCAGAAAGGAAAAGACATGCTCCACATAGATGGGTAACTCTATGGTTTAGAAAAGGTATTAAAAGACAAGAAGTACTGGTGTAAACTGAAATTGAAAGAGAGTTGTAAAGGTCATGCAGTGACAAAGGCAGATATATATGGTGAAGTATTATTAAAGTGAACAGAGCACCATCATGCATCAGATGCATGTGAGGTTGAGAAGTACATAGCTTGTGATAAACTAAAGCAGAGTGCTCATACATGCAATGACACTCCTGCTCTTCTTGTAGATGATGTGTTCGCTTCTACATCTACAGAATATACAGCTGCACTTCCAACAAGATCTATGTTGCAGCAAATACACAGGGTTCATCGTCATAGTGTAAGAAATTACATTCCTGTATCCACTACTTTAGACAATGTTAATCCTAGTGCATGTACTTTGAAAGAAGGGTGTTTTGTGCAGAAAAGAATGACTGCCATACAAAACAATATACATGTTGTAGTATTCTCCACTGTGGAAAATCTGCGTGATCTAAGCGTGTCACCTATGTGGTTAATGGATGGTATGTTTCTTACGAAAGGTAGGTTGTGTAGGCAGCTCTATAGTGTTCATGGTTTTTTGTCAGTTGGTGGAAACACTAAGTGCATTCCATTGTTTTTTTTGCCTACTGACGAAAAAATCTTATAAATGTTACATTTTCATGTGGCAGTGTCTGAGTTGTTGGCTGCGGCTGATCTCCATGTGTCAGTTAAATATGTTTTATCTGACTTTGAGACAGCAGCTCTTCGTAGTGTGAAATACCATTTTCCAGATGTATGTTCAAAGGGTTGTCTTTTTCATTTTGTGCAGGCTATCTGAATAAAATTATAAAGCTTCAGATTAGCTAGCTTGTATGGAAAGTCTGTTACATTTCAAACGAGTGTCAAAAAGTTGATTGCTTTATCATTTCTGAATGAGGATGAAGTGGTACCAGCTTTCTTAGAGTTATCAGAAGTGTTTCCTAATGAGGGGAAGGAGTTGCTGTCGTACTTTTCTGACATTTATGCTTTGAGCCGCATTAAGAAACAGAACCCGATTGTCATGTACTGATAGATTCCCTCCAATGTTCCCTATAAAGTTATGGGACATTTGTGAATTAAATGCTCTATTCCTGCCATGGACTCAGAATCACAGATGTAGCCATTCTTTATTAGGGCAGCAAATTTGTGATATACCGTCAGTGTTATCAGTACTAGTTAGGGAACAAAACAAGGTTAATGAAACCAGATTGAATGTACAGTCGGGATGTACTCTGTCCCCTAAAAAACGCAAAACAGTTCTCAGGTAGGAAAGATTGCAACATATTTTGCAACACAAACATGAGTACAGCAGAGAACATTTCCTACATGCAGCTGCTGCCCTTTTGAAGGTGTAACGTGTTATTAAGCTTCACTAAGCTTCACCATTGAGCACAGTTAGGGCATTTTAGTAGACTGATTTACTGTACATAATTATATATTCATATTTAGGGTGCTTTGTGTGTGTTTACACTTGGTAGAATGTAAGGGAAGTACTGAACTAACAGAAACGGTACGGATGTGATTTAGTGGTTCACGTGTAGGTATCTCGTATGTCACTAGGGGGAAGGGGGAAGGTACTGGCCAAATATAACTTTTCAATCTATTGATTTTCAGTCATTTTTGTTTTCAGTTAAATAAACGTTCACTTAACATGTATCGAGCATGTTGCACTTGACATTTTAAGCATTTATTTATGTAACATAGACCCGACATCTCTACTTGGAACACATAATCTGAGAGTTCTGTCATGTCTCTCTTCATATAGTCCAGAGAGGTACATCTCAAGTCATACACTCCAACATGTACTATGACAGAATCATAACTTTAATTGTTGCTGAATGATGTAAGTGCATGCATAACTTGATGAATCTTGGCACCTGACAGGCAGCTGACCATTACTTCTCCTTGATGAACCTGGGCAAAGGACGTCTGTGTGTCTCACTACTGAGTTGCCTATGACCAAGACATTTGGTTTTGAGGTGTTTTGCCTTAGGGGCTTAATTGCTGAGATACTGATATGAATGTTTTTATGGTGGATTCTGTTTGTGTACCAGTATGTGGGGATTATTTGTGCTTGGAAGGTCTCTGTTTTTTTGATAGGCTCTTGGTGAGTACCTCTGCATATGTAAGTTTATGTGTCTTGGCATTATCTTGTGTAAGAGGAGAGGTGTGTGCTGACAACCTGCTTGATATCTTGTTTACTGTTACATGAGCAGACTAATTCACGTTTCATGGTATAGTGATGTCTCTCACATACTGTATTTGTTTGCTTTAGGAGCAGGTGGTTGTCAGTATACATGAGACAATTGCTACATTGCCTCAGGATGCCCCATGTCAATCCGGCTGGCTGGAGAAATGTTGGGAAACTGATTGTCTATAGTAGCAGGTAATTCCTAAGTACTAGATTGTGAGAAGGCAAATTAGATCAGCTATTGTTCTGGGATTAACAAGGGGACATAAATACAAGCAAATTTAAAAAGTTTAAACACAAACTACCAATAGGAATGCCCCACACAGAACCTTATTCCAGGAATCCCCAACTCAGAAGGGTCCTTGGCTGCACACATTGCCACAAAGGTGCAGGTGAGCCGTCTTAATGTATGATGACTGGTTTTGGTGCTCAAGTGATACCAAAAAATCTACATTCAGCAAGTCTGAATCTAGCCTATGCTTAAGGCAGAAGTAGCAATGCTACAAAGTGCAGAATGAAGCCATCACAGCAGCATAAAACAGTAAAAATGAAGCAGTAGTCCAATAAAATATAGTACATAAAGTGCAAATACAGGCTTAAATTATACTTACTTTTAGAAGATTTCAGTGGATGCTTTGGATTTTTGTTCAGATGCACTCCAGACCTCTGGCTAAGAATGCCAAACTCTGAGCAGTTCTGGTGAGCTGAGCTTTATCACCATGTGTAGCTAACAAAGAGTGCAAAGTCTCTGCCTGGGCATGGGGAGCCTTTCATATTTCTCTTCACTAAGACTCACCTTTCTTGTGAGTTTTCTGTAAGGAAACAATAATTACCATTAAAGAGAAAAACCTCAAATATGCATGACCTAAAGTAATTTAACATGCTGATTATTTGCAAAAATCTCAAAAGACATCTTTGACAATTGACAGCTTTACTCAATGCTGATATTTCTAAAATATACTAGAATGATAATGAATGCGGTAGTTTCAGTATACGTGGATGTATTTTGGTACCCACACTGTCTAAACATGTAGGAATCATTCACTTAGCTACTTAGTTCATATTTAAAGTTGTGTAATGAATATGTTTCATTTACACACATATTGATCATATAATAACACTGCAGGCATTTACTTGAGTAAATGAAATAACATGCATAAACCTCAAACCATATCACAGTGTTTGCACTACATAGGAAGATTCTGCATGTTGACAACAGTATTCCATCGATGAACAAGTGTGACCCCATATGCATGGAATGAGAGATTATTAACACAAAATTACCTGTTAATTAGAATAATCCTTAAACTGTTCATTTCAAATCATTCAAGAATGACAGCCTGACAGACAAAAGACACTTTATTCACACCCAATGCCCACATCTGGCTGTTCAGAATATGTTCAGAATATGTCATCCTTCATAACAATAACTAGAAAATGGCACTCAACTACCACTACTACAAATCACAAGAACTCCTTGCACCCTTGAAAGGGGCAACAGGGCAATACTCTGGTAAGGATTCAGAAAATGGCCCTACCACGAGATGTAAGGCTGCAATAAAAAGGGCATTTTAGAGCAATTATGGAAACTAGCAATTGAGACACAATAAGTGCAAAGAGGAAACACCTCATTATTGATAATTTGCATGTTTCAGAATCACTCAGTGATTACAGCTAGCAGTAATAGGCCCTTTCTACTTCCTTTATGTAATCACCACTGGCAGTCAGTGTATTGTTTTAAAAAAATGTACCCCCCTCATTAATTCCCTCCCACACACATCCATCCATACATACATACATATGAATACACACACCTGCACTCACACACACATGCACACACACACACACACACACACACACACACACACACACACACACACACACACACGCATGGATATACTGGCATACCTCTTACCTATCCCTGAATTAACATCCTTGATTTCTTGCCATCCCTTGCAAATCACAAATAATTATTGTCATTCAGTAATAGTAGAAATCAAAGTTTCATAGGTTTATAAGTTCACAGGTAAGTACTAGGCTAGGTGCCCTTGGGGGCAGTTTTAAGCCTAGCCAGTTTTTTATTTGGTGCTTACATTAACTTATCCTGTCAGGTGTTCGATTGGCCTTTCACATCCCATGGTCAGTAATTATATATTACCCTTAACGAGAATTACTGGAATCCTACCATAGGTAACTTGAGGGGACCCATGCATGCAATAAATCATTTAAGATCTGCCTGTGCCCATTAGTAGTGCAGGGACACTCCTGAGTTGCACTTCTAATACCCACCCATAGATTCAAGCTGCACTTGAATACAAGACAAGAGTGTACATTGTTTTAAATGGATGGGAAGTTTGTTCAAGAGTAGTGGTATCTTATATGAGATTTACCCATCCCTACAAACTGTTCTGTTGATGGTGCAGAAGAGGTTTACATCCCTAGACCAAGTATTCCTGATGCCCTTTGACTTGCTAATGTGCTGTAGGTCCATCAATACTGGGTCCATACATGCCTTATATGCTCAGACACAGGTCACACTTAGCAGTCTGCATGATACCAAATATAGTGAAAGGAGTTTGAGTCAGTCCATGTAGGCATATTGTTTAGGCTGCATATCCTTATAGTAAGGTATCTCTGTGGGCATTCCAGTTGTTGCACGTGTGTGGACAAATACATGCAAAAAGAGGATTATACTTAAGGGCAGCCCCAATAAGAGCTGGGTAAAGTGGGACAATGACATCTGTCGACTTAGCCAGAATCCCTTTGTTGATAAACATTGCAATATAAAATTTCCTTACAAAAATTTAGTTGCTCACCACATGTGTTCCCAAATACCAAATATTTGTGTGAGCTCTTAAGGGGTGTATTGTCAATGGGGTAGTCCTCCAGGACAAACTCATTCCTCCTGTTGTCCAGTAAATTCATCCTGATGCAAGACCTGTTGCTTTACTAATTTTTTAAATGGATTACTTTAATTTGTAGAAAGAATTCCTGGTGTCATCTAGTGTTATCCTTGACTTAGTCTGGAAGTCTTGAACATATCCCCTGTATGTTGCAGACAAGTACAGCTAATCAATAATGCCAGACATTAGTTTCATACATTTTTGTCCCTGTTTATTTGGGTTTCTAATACCATGTAAATAATGGACCCCATTCCTAAGTCAAAGTACAATTAAAATTCATGAAATTAGTATTGTTTCAGTCATGCTGTAAAACCTGAGTTTAAGTAACTTTTTTATGTGAATTATGGTAATATTAAAGAGATTATCTGGTGTGTAGTACCCCTCTGCTTTGCAGGATTTCTTCATTAGGCAAGAAGAGTTTAGAAGTATGGCACACACACACACACACACACACACACACACACACACACACACACACACACACACACACACACACACACACACACACACACACACACACACACACACACACACACACACACACACACACACACACACACACACACACTTACACGCACACAGACACACACACACACACACACACACACACACACACACACACACACACACACACACACACATGCACAGACACTCAATAACTCCCCTTATAGGACTGCACTCACAGACACATTCACTCTTTCAACCCACACCACACACGCGCACACACACACGCGCACACACTCATTGGAAACCACTCATCCTTCTGCATAGACTCACATGGGTTCCTATCAGCATCTCAAACGTTGACAATATCGAATGCGATATTGTCGATGCGAGAATGCCGAAAGTGCAGAACATCAAACGGGTAAATGGAAATCTCCGTAAGGGGAGATTTCCATTTACTACAATGCAGTGCTGTCTCAGAGTTGGTATATTTAAGTAGCGGGGGGTGTGGGTGGCACAGTCCCCCATGTGGGGGGTGTAGGGGGGCTTGCTTACACCCTTTAGTTTTTTTTTTTTGTTTATTTTTTTGTTTTTTTATATCGGCATTTGAAAATTTAATAGTTCTATCATTTCAGTTTAATATTTTGTGATTCAAACTATTACATTTTCAAAATGCTGATATAGACCCACTCACACATCCAGCCACATACATACACACTTGCTCACACCCTGCAACATTATTTATTTGATAAACTCAGCAGCACTTACCTTTAAAGGGATCTATCTCATTAAGAGCAATGGGTGGCTGGTTGTAGTAACTTATGCAGCCAAGTGAGTCCATGAATTATTCTGATATGTAAATAACCTACTGCAAGCATTTCCAGTAGACAGCGCATAGCTACTTAATCATATTCCTCCTGGAATGCCTCATCTACAGTTGAGGTAGTTTAGAGATAAAGTCATGCACTGGTGCTGTAACTTGTTTAGGTAAAGCACTGCTGTAGGTCTATCTTTGAATCAGAGGTGACTATTTCCAGTGGTAAAATGGACTTACCACTGACACTAATGTTTCTGAATCCCAGATTCCATGTATAGCATAGTCTCATATGGCATACAAAGCTCTTTAGGCAGCTGTCCACTCATGATCAATGAGCACAAGTAGATGTTTGGTATAGGACAAGCCAGTGACTGATAATTAACACTGGCATGCCCAGGAATGTTGCTGTAAAAAAAAGTGTACCAAACATGAACGTTAATGTTCTGCCAAAGAAACATTTAAAAATTTGAATAAAGCTGTATTAAAGCTGCATTGAATAAAATGTTTAGTAATGTAATATTTATAATAAATATGAAAATCTAAAAAAACATGCACTTTCTACTGTGAAAGTTTGAAAATAAGCTCACCTGCCTCTTATCAGTGTAAACCTTTGCAGTGCAATTCTAGTGTGTGTTGGATTATGCTGCACAAAGTCATAATGATGATGTGTTATTTGGACATTAGCTTGCTGGGTTCATCCCTCAATTTCCAAAATGTAGGCAGTGTCAAAACAATAACGCATTATGTGTATGCTTAGGTGTATGCATTCAAGCACAAAATAATCTTGGTAAATTTTCAGTTGCTGTTAACAAAATTGCATTTGAATGCACTGGGCTCAGTCTAAGTTGGAGAAATTATATTTAGTCTGTGATTATAATGCTGATTTATGGATACCCCATATAAAACTTATTTGAGTGCAGCAAATGTTAGCCATTACCCAAGACAGCAGCACACAGCTAAGGCTAGCTGTTCTTTGTATGCAACAACAGTGATGTAATTTAAGACCTATATTCCTAATTCTGCACCAGAAATATTGATGAGCAGTGCAGGTATCAAGTCACAAGTTCCTGTCCATCAGAGTTGGCATAAATAATTTGACCAGTCTTGGCACATGAATCAACACACTGCATGATTAACAATGCTAGTGGATTGCCACATATTGACGCCATTCCATGAGCATCCCAATACCACAAGCGTCTCAAAGATTGTCTGACAGGAAGCTCAGGGGATTAAGGTACTGAGATATTAAAGATTTGATTCCTCTGGCCATGGTACATGGTATGAAAAACTCCTCCTCCACTTCTTTATAGGGTGGCTCCAAACAAGTCATATAACCAGACAGTGCTGCAAGATCACCTGTGAAAAAAGACAATTGTGTCATGGGGAGTTACTCAGTCAACACACATTTATTATAAAAAAAATAATTGACATAATATACAAAAACAAAGCTAAGAATTAATATTTCTTCTGAGAGCTCATGGGTATTTTTTGAAAACTAATGTGTTGAGTACTGCTTAATTTTCTTCATATATGGCATACTAAATGCTCAATGTTAGCATATAGCTGAGTTAGTAATAGTATTTGACATATTGTAATTATCATGCATATGGTACCCTGCATATGTCTGTCGTTCATATCCAAAGGAAACATATGCACTGTTTCTGTATTGTAATCTCTGTTCTGGTGAGAACAAAATGCCACATGTATCTTAGCTATCCACTTCTTAACAGCATGTCCATAATATTCTGGGTAACACAGTGCATAAAATGCATCATAAGCAAGTGACAATGCATATATACTGTATATTTTAATTCTCCATTTTCAGTATCATCAATGAGGATGTCTGTGTGTGTTATTTTATAAAGTCATATATTTAGTCTGCATCAAAGGCAATATTGCTGTATATGTGCACATTAATATAGTTTTTAGATATAGCCAAATGCCATAAATTCAGGAAATAGTGGGATGGTGGTATGCCTTTAACTACTAGCATATCTATTTGCTAATTACAACAATTAATTCATTATTTATTTTTGATAACTGTAGATGCACAAGTCATGAAATCCATCACATATGCTGTCTGACTGATCATACTGTCCAACGTCCAGGTAATACACTGGTGTCATTAATGGTGCCACATTTTTATGCTACTGTGAGCACGCATTTTTTATGACCTGTATGATTAGCCTTTTATAGAACCCATCAAGTACCATGTTACTACATGTGTGCGAGAGCTTGTGATCCCACTTATGTTTCTGTATTAACAGCAAAACAAAACCACACAGTGAACATAACACAGACATGTTTGGATGTATAAGTTGAGTGTGTATTCTTTTTTTGTGTATCTCAATATCCTTGCTTTAAGTGCTGAGACTGGTATCAATGTTTATTTAGCTTCCAGCACTGGCAATAGAGGATAAATCTCTCTCTCTGGACACTTTTGTCGTGTTTCTCAGTAATGGGAGTTCCCTATATGACATCTGTAGAGCTCACTGCCCAGTCTCAGTCCACACAGTACTACAATACTACAGACTAGTCCATAATGATGTAGCAATATCCCAATGAAAGAAAGGCCAATAAAAGTAATAGAAATGTGCAAAGAACACTCCTCCAACTCCCCTGTCTGAAGAAAGATTTATAGGAGAAGTTGGAAGATTTGGTCTTTGCTTACCTCTTTAAATCTCAAAGTCTTACATGTGAAGATAGACTGAGTGTGTGTGTATGTGTGTGTGTGTGTGTGTGTGTGTGTGTGTGTGTGTGTGTGTGTGTGTGTGTGTGGGTGTGACTGCAGCAATTAAGTACCATGACAAATTATATGCACATTGTGATAGTAACTGCAATTCAGAGATATGCAAATTAGCCAAAAGGAAGGCCTTTCCTCATCATAGCTAACATGTCTCTGAAATGCAAAATACTGCATTGTCAGTGCAGGGACTTTTTCACACTTGGCCCTTTCATGAATCCCCAGGCAAGTCTACAAGCTGCTAATTAGTGTCATACTTTACTCTGGAGTTTGAGTCTGTGAGCCTAACTTGTCTACTCTGTGACTTTGAGCAAGTCACTTAATGAGACAGTGCTCCCAGACTGCCACTGAAAAATGGTTCTTCTGTCTACTGACTTTAATCAATTTAGAAATGAATTAAATAAATCTGACATACTTCATGCTAACTCACAGAAGTATATGAAAGAAGTGCATTTTATGACCAATTAAAAAGGAGGATAGAACACATGGGGAATACATGTTTAATTAAGTTAATGTACAGCTATAAGAAGTTGTGTGCCATGTGATACGCTTTCTTCTTGAAGCAGCCAGAGGAAAGATTTCTGTAAGGATTGTATGAGATCATTAGTGTCACTGTTCTTTGTTGAACATCCTATTAGCATCCAGGTGTTACAAATGACTTGATGTGTCCTTTTGTTTAAGGATTAAATTACCCTTAGAACTACATACAGACTGACATTTAATGCCTTTAATTTATGTGCCAGGTATTCCATTTTGTGGAGTTGTTTAGAATGGGTTTACCAGGTCATGACAAGTAATATACATGGTTAGCCCTTGATAATGGTTGTTAGCTCAGTAAATAATTCCACAAGTTTCACTAATCGAGTGTCACAGGACTTAGAATGGTTTACTATCATATTTTCAAAGCAAACTCCATCAACTGCACTTTTGTCAAACACGGAAATTTGAAAACATTAATGTCGAACACCAAAAGCCAACCTAGGAATGGTTTTAACATGGGTCGAGATAGGTGTTCACTGTTATTGCCGAACTAGAAACCTCTCCCCTATCTCGACCCATGTTAAAACCAGTTCCTAGTTTGGCTTTTGGTGTTTGACATTACCGTTTTCGAATTTCCGTATTTGACAAAAGTGCAGTCAATGGAGTTCACTTTGAAATTATGATAGTAAACCCTTAGAACAAACTACATCCCCATACTAAACCCATATGCTTTCACATCCAATAGAAGTGGATCTGCTGTGTCATTTAGAATAAGCTCCATTAGATCTGTGTCCTTGATTTTACAAATGATATTGTTCAGAATAATGGTTACATGATTGTATAGGTCTGACATGACCCCCATTTGCAAACTGGTACTATTAAAGTCTACTGGCATAGATCAGGAGGTTGTCCACTAGTTACTAAAATACTGTATAATATGACTATCATTATTTTAGTTTACTTTTTTTAGATTCTGCATTGGGAAACACCACATATTTCCTCTCATTCCCTCGAACTTAATTTTTTAAATTTTACTTGTAGCAGCACTTTTCAGATTTGGAGTTATAAAATGGAAGGCTCCACTTGCATCTATACTGCTCTGATATAGGTTTTGCTTATTGTGAGGCCAGTGGAAAACTTTCCCGCAAGTTAATTTACTATATCTTGTGGCTGACTGATGAATTTACAATGTATTGACTTCAAAATGTACTGCCTTTTTTTATTTTTGTTTTTTTTTCATGACTAACCACAATCACATGTGTCCCAGAGCCTCTCTTGGTCTTCTACTCCACCTTTCCATATACCTGACTGACTGACCCCTTCAGAATTGTGCATAAAGTAAGCAAATTATTGGTGCAAGTAGTTAGGGGAAGCAAGGGAAAGGAGCGATATACATATTGTGACTGACACCTGTGGTGGGCTTTTTTGGCATGCCCTACTCCAGTTCTTCATCTTCTTCCTTAGTGTGCACTGCATATGCATGTATGCATCAATGGGGCCACTTATTCATCTTCTTCCTTAGTGTGCACTACATTTTCATGTTTGCATCAATGGGGCCACTTATTCATCTTCTTCCTTAGTGTGCACTACATATACATGTATGCATCAGTGGGGCCACTTATTCATCTTCTTCCTTAGTGTGCACTACATATACATGTATGCATCAGTGGGCCACTTATTCATCTTCTTCCTTAGTGTGCACTACATATACATGTATGCATCAGTGGGGCCACTTATTCATCTTCTTCCTTAGTGTGCACTACATATACATGTATGCATCAGTGGGGCCACTTATTCATCTTCTTCTTCCTTAGTGTGCACTACATATACATGTATGCATCAATGGGGCCACTTATTCATCTTCTTCCTTAGTGTGCACTACATATACATGTATGCATCAATGGGGCCACTTATTCATCTTCTTCCTTAGTGTGCACTACATGTGCATGTATGCATCAATGGGGCCACTTATTACTGCTGGTTCTTACATTGTCAAAGGTCACTGTATGATTCTGTTAATATATACATTGTGTATATAATGTGTGATACTAACTTCAGAACCATTAGACTGTAATAAATTACAAAAATATTTTAATCCCATAGACCACAAGACAAAGATAAAGGTTGTGCAATTTAATGCAACAAATAATTTGGAAGCAATCCCTTTTTGTAAGAAAAATATTATTAGCCATATGCACTGAACAACACTGTCCTTGAGGGAGTATCATTAGGCAGGGATTTAGGAATTAAGATCACTATGTATTTGTCATCTGATTTAAACTTGATGGTCTTTATAAAAAAGTTACAGTGCAGTCAGGGACATAGTGCGCACAACTGAGATCAGAAATGCAAGGGTGTTACTTCCTTAGTATAACTTGAGTTTTCAGATCAAATGCTGAGTGCTGTGCCTCTGTTTATGCTTCTAAACAATAATAAATGATGAAATTAAAAAATACATACATTTTTTACATGACAAAAATGTAAGTGAAGAATATGAGTTATAATGCATAGCCAAAGGTATTGTCCCTTTCTACAACTAATTATAGGCTTGTGATGGAGGATCTTATTTTACTTTACAAATGTATGCATAACTGTAATTTAGCTGCATTTTTGGGTGTTGAAACGAAGAACATTCCTTTGAAACTAGAAACGAGCAATTGTTGTAGCTCCTCATTTAAAACAATCCATTTTTGAGGTCATTTAATTGTAGGGCAGGTTCATGGTGTAACGTTTTTCCATTGTACATGAGAAGGTTGAATAGTTTCTAGGATCTGAAATAAGTTTAAATAACTGGTTAGTATACAATCCTAGGCTGAAAGATGGCAAACTTTTTGAAGGCCTGTAACAAGCCTTGAGTTTGGGTAACAAACGCATTTAAAATCAAACTTCCTGCTATACTTCTGTATGATTAATTCATCGAGCAACATTTATTATCATTACCACTGTTATTTGATTTATATAGCATTAGTCTTGATACGCCATGCAAAATTATATGATTTTTTTTCAGATTTTTTTTCTTATTTATTTATGATGTCTGTGTGTATGTGTGTGTGTGTGTGTGTGTGTGTGTGTGTGTGTGTGTGTGTGTGTGTGTGTGTGTGTGTGTGTGTGTGTGTGTGTGTGTGCGTGTGTGTGTGCAGCCTTTCTTCTCAGGCCTTCTCTAAAAATTGGCTGTAGACTAGTCAACAATCCCCAAAAAACAAACTGAAAGAAATAGTTTAAAATATCTCTTTTATTTTTGAGCTCTACCTAAATTTTTGTTAGACTTGTTAGATTTTGATGTGAAAAGTAAGCTGTTTCTATACTTTCTATTATCTAAACTTATTTTTGTACTGGAGCAATGTTTCAATATGGTAGATATCAACTTTTTGTTTATTAAATGTGTGATTCCACCTATATATCATTTTCCTTAAATTTATATGTGTATTTCAATCCTTATGAATGTGGCAGCTACTAACCTAACAGGACTGAAGGATAGTATTGTGCACATATTTATGTGGGTCACTGAGGACAATGTCCCATTCTGTCCTCCTAAGCATGTTTTCATATGCATACCTAATACATCACATGCTTTAATCACTAAATCTGAATAACATTGAATGCCAGCATGCAAGTGTTATGTCTAACAAATGCACCAAGATCCTGCATGATGTTGCATGAATTGTGGAGTTCTCATACATTTCACATGTGCGTATGGGGGGGCTGGCAAATCACTGAACCCCCCTGACTAACCTCACTGATTATTTCTTGGGTGGAAGTATAGCACAACAGCAGACTCTTCATAGCTCCTCACATGTATCTGCATGATAATATTTGGATAAATGAGAAGTCACAATTGTACTGTATATATGTTTCTTTGTGCAGCATATAGTTTCCTTAGTGTAATGTGACACACAATTGACTTAATTTATGTGCAATCACAATTTCGTTATTCAAGCATGGTGACACTCTTATATGTGTCTTTCCCAACACAGACATAATACATTTATATGTGGGGAATTTGATAAAGACAGTTCTGGAATGACATGCATGAATATGCTAAAGAACATTTAATCATAACCTATTGCATGAAGGTCTTCTGTCCTTCTTTATGAGCACCATGAAATTTGGCTTTTCATGAGGCCATCTGTCACTCTTCCTGTATCATCTTTAGTGACAGGTAGTACTCCATGAATGTGAATCCTGGTCCTGAATTTGACGAAATATAGACTTGGACCTTACTTCAACACTGGGATATGGACAATGGAAGAGCCATGCAAGATCAACACTGGGATATGGACAATGGAAGAGCCATGCAAGAAGAAGATCTACAACCTCATGCACAGACATTCTGAATATGTCCAGTATATCCTTAATGTTGTTGGGCAGAACCCTATCAGACCTTATGATGCATGTATTTTCATCTGTCTTTCACTAGATTATCACTCACAAGTCTGACACAGTAAGTATAATGTTTACAGGAGCAAAACAAAAATGCAGTATATTAAGATCATTACTGGCAAGTGCTAGCAGGAAAAGGCACAGAATGTTAAACATATACTTAGCATAGCTCTTAACCCCTGAGAACCAAAAGTATAGAAAGAGACTTCACAAGTCAAGAAGAGTCAAAAAGAGGAGCACATTCTTACTTTTCGGAAAAGCATAACTTTGAATATCAAATCTCATATAAATGTTGCCTATTTGCATTTGTAAGGATTTAGTTCAATTATTTAATAATATTTATAAAGCAACTCGGCAGATCTAGGATGAGCAAGGCTAACTATGGTATCGGTAATCCTGATGATATTCCCACACTATAGAAGTTGGGTGGTATGATACCACTATTTAGAATATTTTGGGAAATTCCCTTTACTATGAGGTACTGTGCTGCACTAGCTACAAAAGTGATGTTTATTTATGTCTATGAAGCACATATGGCACTGGTGAGTTTGTTCTATGACCACTGCACAACAGGTGTTGGAGTGTTGAACTTCTGTTTTCATAAATTCTGTACTATATGACTAGCAAAATCTGCTTAGTTTTCTGTTATATGTGTGGGGTTTTTTTCTATTGTGTGAGTTTAGTCATGGTAGTGATGCTATGTTGTCATACATGCCCTCTTATTGTGACTCTCCAACTACCTAGAGATGATTCAGTATGAAATGATGCAGAAGACATATAGATAGGATGGTGGTGAGCTACAGTAAAAGACAGATACTGCCATAGATGACACTATCCACCCACATGTGGCAGGGGGGCATGCTGCATTGGCAGGCCCTATTCACAAGGGAATTGATTAGACACGTAAAACATGAGAATGTGTGGACTTTGACCTCCTGAAATGGAGGCATTGTGCCTGCAGCAGTAATGAGGCAGCATAATATTCTGGTCCAAGACATACAAACTATATCTGAGGGCATGAGTCGGATTCATGTAGCAATTTTAATCACCCTGTCAAGAATCTGCTATAGGCACTTTAGTCAGGGATTGCGGACAATACTGGCTGAGTCCTACCATTTTATATCCATATCTTAGATTTCCTTGGTGGTTTTATTTAATCATGATAGCCTTTGTCACAGAAGCTTATCTTTAAATATTCTGTACAGAGGTATTACAGCATGTTGGCTCTGTTTCTTTAGAATACTAGCAAAATCCAAAAATATCATCACAGTACAGTATGGAGGTTGAGTAGTGACATTTTGACATTTAAGCAGTGTGTCAAGTAACAGTAGATTTTAATTATATAGTTATTAGGCTTTATAAGAAAACACTTCTAACAGCCTAATGGCAAAAGTTTCAGTCAGCAAATCTGACATTTTGCTTACTAAGACCTTTTCAGCATTCATTACAGAAAATCCTTTGGCATACTAACACGTTTCTATGAGGTTTGCTGAAATAAAATGCTATCCACATGCCTCCAGTGTCACATTAATTTATATAATTGATACTATTTACTTTTGTTTGTTCGTGTGCTAGTTTGTAAACCAGTCTTCCCCAGCATAAATATGAGATGCCAATGATAAGCATGGTGACATATGTGAGAGGTTTCATGACTTGTTGTCCAGTACACAACTGGCAATTAACTCATCAAGCCATTGTTGCATACTGGGGTGCAAATCATGAAACCTGTTACATATGTAGTCATGCTTTCATTTACAACTCACATTTATGCTGGGAAAAGCAGGTGCTTGCTTATGTGATTCAAGCAGCCCTGTCTTGATTTCTAAACTATCAGCTCTTGCTGTTTGTATAAATGTTCGTAATTTGGGCTGTGTTTCTGAAGTCATGAAATTTTGCACTGATACATGCTTTATTAAGATTTCTTGAGAGAACTTTTGATTTAAGTGTCATTCATTTCTGTGATGTCCTACATTCTTTGTTGTTCTATCTGAAATTAAAAGCCGTGCTTAACAATAAGTTAACAATAAGCTGAATGATTGGTGTATTTGTAGCAAATATAGGTCTTTCACAGAAAGCTGCTGTGAATTCTTTGATATCATCCTGGAGCCATGCAATAATAATACATACATATGGGTCTACATTTAAAGCTCAAAGTTTCAAAACATCAGATTTCTTATTATTGAGACCATAAGATCGAAGTTTTGAAACTTTGAACTGTTTAAATGGGGATCACCATACAGCACTGATTGGGAAATGTATCATTTTTCTCACTGCAGTGAGATCTCATAGCTGGTATATTTAATTAGGAGATGTGAGGGGTGCAGGAGGGCATGTAAAAAACAATTTTTTTCCCGAAGTTTTGAAGTTCAAAACTTCGATCTTATAGTCTCAACCATAATAAATTTGACGTTTTAAAACTTTGAGCTTTAAAAGTAGACCCATACATATTTATCTATGTGTATATACACCAAAAGGGATGAATGCTACACTTGAGAAAGTACTCATGCAAACATGGTTTCTTGTAAAGTTTGATAAATGATTGATTTACAATCAAGTGAAATCTTTAAGTACTGAACAGCATTTTGCATGATTTCCCCACCAACATGGTGGCTGATCTCCTACTTAAATGTATCAACTCTGAGATTATTGTATCTTCAAGAATATTGCATTCTCTAAGACACAACATTCTCGATCTTTAAACAGAAATCAAACAAATCAGACATTTTTGAAAGCACGATAGAATATGGAAATATAAAAATGACATATTGCAGTAAAATATTATTATATTTTTTAAATATTTAAATAGCAAAGACATCTTTGCATAATGTCATGACTACTTTATGACTATAATAATATGATTTCTGGGTAAATCGAAGCAAAAGCAATCAAGAGTTTGTTATATAATTTTAAATATAATAAACACCAATAGATTAAACTAATAAAGACTCATTAAATGACAAAAAATACACTGAACCCACAGACATCGCCAATATCCTGGCAGACAGGTTCAGTGCAAACTTCTCCACCCCATCCCCCCCAAAAGAGCAAGTATCTATCCCAGCAGAGGGCTGCCTCCCAAACATCTCTGATGCTCAGGTGAAGGCTGCCCTCTCCAAAGCAAAAAACACTGCTTCCATGGGACCAGATGGTGTCCCAGGTTGCATCCTACATGAACTCCAAGAGGAACTAATCCCTCAAATAAAACATCTATACAATCTCAGCCTCACTACAGGATATGTGCCCACAGAATGGCGTACAGCAACAGTGGTCCCACTCCACAAAGGTGGAGCCTCTACGGACCCTGGAAATTATCGCCCCATAAGCCTGACTAGCTTAGTCTGCAAGGCTATGGAGAGGATCATCATGGAGCTCATAAACAAAGACATTGGGGACCTACAGACACTAGATCCTACCCAGTTCGGCTTTGTCAAGGGCAGATCCTGCCTTTTGAACCTGGTTGACTTCGAAACAGTCACCAAAGCCATAGATGAAGGGAAGGTAGTCCACACAGCCTATCTGGACCTTGCAAAGGCATTTGACACAATACCCCACTCGGGCATCATAGATAAGCTATCCAGCTTAAATATAAACCCCTATGTCACAAGATGGGTCGCAAACTGGCTCAAAGACAGAACCCACAGAGTGAGAGTTGCTGGAGCCATGTCAGACTCGAAACCAGTCACAAGTGGCATCCCACAGGGTTCTGTCCTGGGACCACTCTTGTTTGGTATATACTTTTCCGAGGTACAGGCAAATGTGGGAGGACTATGGCTCACCAAGTTTGCAGACGACTGCAAACTGGGCGCCATAATCAACTCTCCAGCTGACACAAACATCCTTCAAAAAGGTCTCACAGAGACAAAGAACTGGTGCCAGCACCATGGTTTAAAGCTAAATGCCAAAAAATGTATAGTCATACCCTTTGGCAAAAACAATGTGCCCACAAATTACCACATAGGCGGAAACCCATTAAGTACAGAGAAAGTTATTAGGGACCTGGGGACCCAAGTTGATAGCAATCTCTCCTTTGAAAACCACATTGCCAAAGTGGTTAGAAAGACCTTCTACATAGCCCACCTCATCACGAAGGGTTTCACATCTAGATCAAGAGAAGTAATCGTGCCCCTTTATTCATCCCTCATCAGGCCCATCATAGAATACAATGCCCCTTTTGGGATGTACCTTACCCAACACCTGCAGCAATTAGAAAGACCCCAAAAGTATCTCACCAAGAGGATCAAGGGTCTCAAACAGATGCCATATGCTGCTCGGTTAAAAAAACTCCAGCTCTACTCAGTTGCATATCGCCTACTTCGAGGCGATCTATGCCTGACATACAAAGCTATGTCAAATCCAGAATTAATGGACATGCTCCACCTCAGTAAATCTAAATCCCTTAGAGCCACACTCTCGAGGGACTTGAACCTCAGCACAGAAATAAATAGAACTTGCTGGAGGGACAGGTTCATAACCCAGAGGCTCCCTTTGCTCTGGAATAGAATTCCAGTTCATGTGAGGCAGAGCACCTCACTGAATCTCTTCAAGAAGAATCTCAATAGGTGGATGGGGGATCATAGGTTTGTCCCAGGGATTACTCCCGTGTCACTATTAGACAGAGGCAGAGCAAACTAAACCTTAAAAAGGGCACAGTATACTCAAATCAAGGGGTGGCATAAGCCATACAGAATCGGGCCAGGCTTATAATTGTCTCAGGGCAGATAGCCTAGTATGAACCTATGAACCTATGAAACTTATATACCATAATATGTCATTACTTAGGACATCATATTCTAGGCATAAAGTATCTTGAAATTCTCTGATTATGAAATGGAAATTTCCATCTGACCTTGCTGTGAAAAGGCAGGCTTCTCTTAAGTATTATGATAGGCTTTGAAATCAAACAAAACAAAGAATCCCCTTTTTCTGTCGTGTATGCCTAATATATTGGAGAGCAGTTGAACTCTGTAGAATATTGACATGATAATTTTCCAGGTTTATTTATTTATTTATTTATTTTTTGTAGAAATTAG
The DNA here is from genome assembly GCF_019279795.1 of Protopterus annectens. Lineage (NCBI taxonomy): Eukaryota > Metazoa > Chordata > Ceratodontiformes > Protopteridae > Protopterus > Protopterus annectens. Next base: position 1,496,949,740 of record NC_056725.1, on the reverse strand, counting down.
GTCGTGTAGACATATGACATCAGCATTACACATTGCAATGAAAAAGAGCTGAGATTTAAATAAGAAGCACACCAAATAAGAAAATATATGGGGAAATATTGTCAGTAACACCCCTCAATTATTAATTAAATTACTAAGAGTTTTTAATTAATAACATGTTTTCTACACATTACAGACTACAAGATAATCCTTGTGTGCATAGGAAGAATTCATGATCCTATATTTACAAAATGCTAGCAGAAATTTCCCAGCCTATTAATAAATCCTTTAGAAATTTATTATTCTCACATGGACTGTCACAAATATATTTTGGTTATTTTGATGTTATTATATAAAAGTCTTTGTCTCCAAAACAGTTCAACATGTTTTCATGACATTTTGTACGAATATTACTGGCAAAACTTCCTTAGAATGGCTGCCTAACATTAAAGGCAAAGGAACAACTGTTTTTTGAATTTTAAAATCAAGAACAAAAAACCAGTAAATCCAAAACAAGGCAGAGGCACCTGCAAATGACTTCACAACTCAAAAAGAAATAGCGTATACTGTTTAATTATCCCAGAGACTTCCTCAGAATAACACTTACAAAACAGTCAAGACTTAAATAAAAATCACCATGGAAATTAATTAAAACAATTAAAAGAATGAATGGTATGGTTATAAACATACTAAATCGGGCAGTCAGACCTTTTATCTGCCAGAATGTCTCCCTTTGTTTGTGACAAACTTCCAATATTGAAAATAAGAATGACAAACTAAACTATGTTTGAAAAGGGCATTTTTTTTGATACAATATAAATGTTCTCTTATTCTGGTTTTGAGTTAATATATACAACACCAGAAACCAGGAACAGGAAAAGTTCTGTCTGGTCCAGTCAGAATATACCTGCATGTGTTGCAATCATAACAACAATTCATGCCTCTTTTACTAGATGGAACACTGTGATTTAAGTTAAAGTCATTCCTATGTACAAATAGGGTTTGTTCTTTAAAATAAGGAACACACAATCCTAGAATTCAAGGTGTTGCTGTTGTTAATATTCTTGGAAAATAAGTTGTTCAAACATGAACTTAATATATCAGTTGCCAAAGTAAATCTGATTTGGGATAACCCCTGTTAGAAAACAAAAATAATAAAACAAAACTCCTGAAATGCATCACTTTTGAAGTCACCTGATAAACTGTCCTTTTGGAATGTTGGGTGTCCACTTTTATAGTGGAGATACCCATTGTTAAAGGTCTTCTTTCTGTAAATACAACTGTGTAACTTATTTTCTTCAAAATCCCATTTTAGATTAACATCCAAAAAATTAATGTTAATACCATAGCCACCAATGACAAACTTCAAATATGAAGAACAAAAGTTGATGTCATTAAGAAAAGAATCAATGGACAACTCTTTACAGTCACAGTGAAACAAAATATGATGTTTGTCAATTAAAGATGGAAGAAATTGCAAAGCCATGACAAGATTAGCATAATACTTGGTCAAATACAAAAAAATCAAAGAAATAGTATTAAAAGTTCCTCACAGCTTCAATGCCCTCATCTTGAGGAATGCAGGTGTATAATGACACTACATACATAATGTGCCTGCTAGGGTCAAAACCATTCACAGAAACAAAATAATTAACTTTGTCATTACTAATAACGGGACCAATAAAGCATCAATGACCAAAGACAACCCTTCAGTAAAGGAATCCCAAAATAACCCAAGCTCATGACTGATGTCCCCTCCATCAATGCTTCATATAAATATGAATGTATGAAGCTTTGATGGCTTTGCTTTCAGCATAAGTTAAGTTCTGTTCACACTTAAAGCTATGAGCTAACAACAATGTCAACATCCTGCAGACAGTTTCTCTTCAAAAAAATAGTGTGATTTAAATTAGGACAAAAATAAAAAGTTTAATAAAACCTGATCAGAATGAGTAACATCATGCAGTAAAAAATGTAAATTGAGTTTCCTAACATACCGTTTGTTTGATATCAATAACAGTCTTAATTTGATGCTCTTGAGAGCAAAAAACAAAACAAAAATTAAGCCCAAGTTTTCAAATGTTCATTTCGTCAGATGAAAAAGTGTGGTACAGTCAAGTAAATTACACTAAATAACTGCTTCATTCCTAGTTCTTCGTCCCCCCGATGAAGCGAACTCTCAGAAAAGTTAAAACACAGTAACACAGTTTTGCATCTGGAGGCGAGCGGATAATTAAACAGTATACGCTATTTCTTTTTGAGTTGTGAAGTCATTTGCAGGTTTTTTGAATTTTAATTGAAATGATCATGTTAACGTAATTTTATGTTTCAGCTTAAGAAAAAAAAATTATGAAGAAGCACATACCCCAAGATTTAATAAAATCTGTGTAGGCAAAGTGTAGAGCCTACATGGAATGTTACCATGTTCATGTACACAGTTCCCCCTCAGCAACTGCCGAGGGGGAGAGCCAAGGAACAAGGTTATTGAATCAGTATAGGGAGGGTAGTGCTAACTGTGTCTGCAGATGAGTAAAACACTCCCTGCATTGTCCACTTGTATTGTGTCAATGTTTATTTTATTGTTTTAAACGTTTTTTTTCTTTTATTTAAAAAGCATGTTTGTGTGGCACTGCACTGAGTGCGGCAATGCTAAGCATCGCCAAGACACCTGACAGACATCTAAAAATAGAAACGGGATGAAATTAATTATTTATTTAAATGTCATGTTTAAGCATATATGAGCAGGTTTGAGCAGCATGGTGGGGTGCTCAGCAATGCTTATAGGTATCTCAGAGGTATATGTAAAGGTATAGCAGAATTTCACACATCCTTGTAGCTAAATGGGTAGAGGTGCACCCTCATGAGCAGTATGTGCAGGGTTTGAATACATAGAAAGGAAAACAAGCATTTATTTTTGAAATACAAATGATACCAATTAGTTTTAAATTCTAGCCTGCTGTGCTCTGCTAAGCTCTGCTAAGATATACTAAGACCTGCTAAGCACCGCATAAACACAATAACAGCTGAAAATTTTTATGCACTGCTCGGCTCTCCTTAGCTGGTTTGTGTCTGCTAAGCAACATGCCACATTTTTAAATGTTATCCAGTGATGGGTAAGGCTGGAAAAACAGTTTTTATTCAGCCCAATAGGTTGGAATACAGCATAATCTGATGGCGTTCTGTCTCTGAAGGATACTGTGGCAGGCGTTGGTGAGGGTCCGCACTTTCAGGCACAGCATTGGGGCATTCTGGAGTCCAGGGTCATGGTTGGACTCCTAGTAAAAAAACATGAAGACGAGAATATGCAAGGAGGTTTCCAGGGCACAAAGTGCAAGGCAGAGGCCTGGGACTGGCTGACAAGGGAACTCACCAGTGCAGCTAGTATCCCCAGCACAGGTGAATAGTGTCATCTCCACCATGAAGACCTGAAGAGATGAAAGGGGGATCTCTTAGACACCTGGGTTCAAGAAATTTAGTCATGGAATGCCCCACAAGTATTTAAGTACCTCTGTTTCTCCAATATCTAATACAAATGTCTGCTAAATCAGTATGCATAATGGTGTACTTCTCTCTGAACTGCTGCAGTTGAGAGGGCTCATAACATCAAGGCACATGCTGGGTGCTTGGCTAGGTTGCACAGTGAGTGTGGTGAGTATGACTGTATTATGCTAACTGTAGTGAAATAAGCAAGAAAGACTAAAGCATTACCTGCAATAAAGTATGTACAGTAAAGTTTGTATTGCAATAAATGTGGACTTAGATCTGTAGTGCAATAAATGAATAATGCCAACTGTAGTGCAATAAAAACTTGAAACAATACCATTATGTGCACTAAAGTATATACAATAAAGTCGGTAGTGCAATAACTGTGGAAGTAGAGCTGTACTGCAGGATTTGAATAATGACAGTTGTTGTTCAATAAAAACTTGAAACAGTACCAGAAGCTGCAATAAAGTATATACAATGAATTATGTAGTGCAATAAGTGTGGAATCAGAGCTGTTTTTCAAGAAATGAATAATGCCAACTGTTCCGCAATAGTACATGAACCATTGCCAGTAACATCAAGGTAAATTGTGTGCATCAGGATTGTCTTGATTTAACCATTGCAGTGCAACTGTATGCATTCAGGCTGTAAGATAAGGTAGTGCAGTCAAGTATAACATTGTAATAAATGTAGAATGCAAATATATTGGCTGCCAAATGTCTTATTTAACACAAAAAACACCATGCATGGCTATTTCTAGGCCAATATTATTCACATAATGCTCTGTCATCCACAAATAGCAGGTAAGCAAGGTATATGGGTGAGGTAGCCCACTCCATGATCTGATATTATTTGTTGACTTCACAGACATTTCAAACCAATAACAATATATTGTGTACACCTGCATTCTATATACTAATGTATAGATTAAATAATAGATTACCTATTATCTCTGTCCTGTTTGTATTTCATGCATGTGTGCTCTACTGTCACTGCAGTCTAGTATACAACTGTAGTACTAATACCAGGTCATATATTTGTTCCTGGTGAGCTCTAGGAAAGTATCAGTTAGTCAGTCTTCAGCAGTGACTCAATAGCTTAGTTTGTTGAATGCTCTGTCTGTAGTACAATTTGCCACACACAGCCCAGGGTTTGAATCCAGTGCTATGTAACACTAATTATTACTGTATCAGTCATGTAATGTTTACAGATTCTGTCTCCACAGGAACTACTGGTAAATGGGTAAGTTAGCCCTTATTATAAGTAAATAATTGTGTGTTTATATGCCACATACTGTTAAAATCATTAGCAAGAATGTAACATTCCAGCATAACATAAAGGAAATAAATATAATAATAATAAAATAAAATGAAATAAATAAAATGTGTAATCTTGGTATGGTTGTATACCTGGAGTGTCTGTTGAAAGTTGCTGCAACCAATTCATACATTACATGCAGATGTCCTCTGCAGTCACTGCTATTGGGTTCTATCCCTATGCCTGCCAACTAAGACATGATAATTGTTCAGTTGCTGTACTGTACACATACATGTCACTCAAGTGTCACACTGTCATGTAATGTAATTAGTAGTGCATAATCCATCTGTCATAGGATTACCATCAGAGTGATTACCTAAATTGCAAAGTAACACTACATCAGCACACAGTACACTTTGGTATTTATATAGGTCCACCTGATGTGCAAGTGTTTTGTGTAGTTGTGTCCCTGCAGTTGCTACTGCTTGGCCCATACTGTCCCATGCGAATAGTTTGATAGGTATGTACATTCTACAGCAGCTATAGGGGACTGGTACACATAAAGAAAGGAGATACCTGTACAGTTGATAGTAGTACTGTTGTCAAGTAAATTGCCTATAATGGTACTAATGAACTGTTTTCTCTCTCTCCCCACTCCTTATATTCCTTTATTTATTATTGTTATCCATTGGTTATGGTTTACTATTCACATATGTTGTTAAATTAACTGTATTTTGGGCATGTGTATTATTATTGTTATGTATTATAATGGTTGCATATTAACACATCTTGTTGAATTACCTATTTTGTTGGCCTTATGCCGGAACTGTTACTGGCATGCTGTTAACATACTAACTGTTCTGTCATTTATTGTTGTGTTTGACATAATTTGCATTGATATGCAATTGCGTTATTTCCAATGTCCTGCCATGCTGTTATTACCAATGATGTTTTATTAATAACTAACCTATACTTATTACTATACCTCCATCACCACAGCACATCAGGGTAGGCTGGTTCCTGGTGATCCATCTACCTTGCCTCAACTGGCTGTGGCACTAGGTCCTAGAACATTTGGGACCCAGGTTGGTGGTGCCCCCTCCACTGCCCCTGCACCACCTGCAGCATCGGGTGAAACCACCTCAGGGGATAGGGCCCAGCCTCCCCCTGGGACCAGTGGCAGAGGGACTACAATCACCAAAAGGCAACTGCCGGTCATGGTGAGCAGAATCATTCATCAGACCTATGAACATCACCTGCACCAGATTGAAGGCACACTGGCCAACCTGATGGGGCAGACTGGCCCTGGCACCCAGCCTACAGCACAGCCACCTTCGGGGCAGTCAAGAAGCAGTGTTGACTGCCCATGTGCTTCTGTCTGGAGGCACATACGACTCCGATTCCAAAACACCTTCCCCATCCAAGGTGTTTACCCCTCTCATGTGTCACACACTGTCCCTGTCTGCTGCCTTGTCTGTCTTGTCTGCCTGCTATTGCATCCTCTCCTACCCAACTCACCTCCCCACATATACCTATGTCCCTTCCTCAACATTCCACTCTCTCCTTAAACAAAATGGGCACCTGTCCAATAAAAAAAAAATCGCCCCATACATAGCTCTTCATTTTGCACATGTGTCTACTGGACACAACTAATTTGGTCAAGTTGGCTTGATAACAAATGTATGTTGTCCTCAACCCTCTCTCTGGGATTTGACAGTCCAAATTAATCTACAAAAACCTATCAAAATGCACAACTGTTGTTGTACAAGAAATGGATAGCTATGCTTCTTTCCTACACCATTCCTGCACATCCCCATCTGCCTTTCACATTGTTTTCTCCCTGCTTGCCCCCATTTCACCACTTTCCTATCACTCCCTTTTTCTTTTCTTTATATTTTTTCAGCTTGGGTTTGTGCAGATTTGTGCAGAGTGACGGGCTACACCACTTGAGTTAGATCAGCTTAAATGAGCTTTAATGTCTATGTGCATCTATTACATTGTTACTCACATGTAGAAAAATAAACACCCCTGCTAAGTAACAAACCCTAGCCACTCTCAACTATAGCACACAATACTTACACAACACACTACACAGGATTTGGGTTAGGCAGGTGTTTCCAGCAAAACATACTGCTTGTTTCTCACAGTCATTATGCGTGTAACTGAAACAAAAACCTACTGTGAAAACTGCAAGTGTACCCTGGACTCTGGTGCAATAATACATAATAATGAAGACATACTCCATGGATGTATGTGAGGCTTGTGATAGCAGACATATATGTGCCCTTGTATCAGTAACTTGTGGAAAGACACCTGCTAAGGCAGCAATGTCTTAGTACATGTACAGCCGGGACTCTGTGCACAAATACAACCATATAAAGCCATGCACATACTCATGGATGTAGAAATATTTCTCACAGCCTGTATATGTCCACATATATCTTGCAAATGCATATACTTTTGGAGTAGCTCAGTCTGTTAAATGCCTTGGATGTAGTGCATTTTTCCACACATAGTACTGGGTTCGAATGTGCTGCGGTAGTGTTGTCACCTCACTGCAAGATGTTGTCGCGTTCGATTCTCAGCTAGAGCTTCTTCTGTGTGGAGGCATGCGTGAATGGGCGTGCCTTCGTTGATGGTTATGCGTCAGGGCTGGGATCTCGGCACGTAAAAATCCACTACCAAACATTAGCGGACCGGAGTTCCGCTGTGGCGACCCCTAACCGGGATAAGCCGAAAGACACAACACAACAGTACTGGGTTCGAATCCAGTGTGTGTTGCACTTTAATTACATTATTATGAAGACAGCAAGTTATGACTGAGTCATGCAGTCTTACTCCCTACAGGTTACTGCTACTTAATTAACTGCTACCCAGTTTTGAAAGACAAGGCCTGCAGGCAATGACGCAATGCACATATCCATATATCCTAACTATGTCACTACTCTGTTAGTCACACTGTTGCATAACAGACATACCTTAAGCATATGTCCCAATTGCACTGTAAAGAATACCCTTACTCTGGCTCTGCCATAACAACAGGCCTGATATAGCTGACATAGTTACATGTACAGCTTGCTGTCTACCAAAGTGTTCAATTCCCCCCTATGTGTTGTAGGCAGCAGCAACAGCTGCAGCCTGAAGCATACACAGCTGTATGTAAAAGTAGCTGCTACAGACCTACCATACCTCCCAACCCCCTAGAACAAAGGATCCAGACACAACCATACTTAATAGGGGGTAGGGCAAAGGCCCAGAGATAGGGACATGTTTAGCACTTTACCCTACAAAGGTAGCAAGTTGATAGAATAACAGCTATTGGAGTAACATGCATAGTCTGATGGTATGCAGTGTGACACTCACATATGTGTTATCCCGTACTGACCTCAGTCCACAGTGATTGCCAGTGCACTGCCATATGACCACAATGGTATGGGACACTGGCCACACATATGAGGCAAAACTGTGGACATACTTCATAAATCTCTACAGTGGCAGTGTTTGTACCTACCCTATGTGATGATGTAGTCTCCACACCTCAGTAATGTCCATCTCAAAAACTAAGACAGGGGCTAAGGCCTACATGAAGGCCTTATATATTGCAATGCGGTGACATGTCATTGGCTTATGATAGTGCAATACAGCTGTTTTGGTTGCAATTAGCAATTCTGAGCCACAGACTGGTGCATAGGCAATTACCTGCTAATGAGCAGTACCTTAAAAAGGCAAGCAGCTGGTTATGCAGAATAGATCTGTATGAGACTTAACTCACACATAGAATGTATTATCAAAAGATTACTGTAAGCAAAGTTCAACAAAGGAGTATTGAACTCCACCAGGTATATAATAGATTTCTCCATGTAACAGGATGCAGATGGTAGGATGGAGGTATAGGGAATAGGGATTACAGCAGTCAAACTGTCTTAGATCTATGGTGATGACATGTCATTGATACTCTGCTGTCCTATACCTACATGCATGCCTCTCAACTGTCCCTGATTCAATCACATCTCAGATCTGTCGCTGTCAATTCCACCTACAATGGTTGGCTGTTATAGGAAAGCTACTGGATTACATGATAGTGACAATAAAGGAGGGTGTACGCGTCTATGTTACAACATCGAAGCGTTAGTTAATCAAATAACTAAAGCTCAATCTAGTAATATTGAAAGCTAAAATTGTTGAACAGCAGATTCAACTAAGGGAAACGGAAACACTTCTCTTGGTGGAATCAAAATAAAAAACTTTACATCCGAAATCAAGTGGGGTGCTTTGCCCTCCTGTGCCCCCCCTACCCCCTACCTAAATATACCAACTCTGAGATTGCTCCATATTGGAGAAATGGGCATACTCCACATAATGGCTAAGGGAAGTGTTTCCCTGGGTTAAATCGGCCATTTCACAATTTACAGTTTCGATATTAGAAGTTTGAGCTTTACTTATTTGATTGATATAGAACCTGGTGTACACCCCTGTAACATTAAATGATGTACTGTAATTCACCTACTCTCATTCTGTCCATGTCTCACATAATTAGTTCTAACACTGTAAAACTGGCCCTGATTTTCCCTGATGTACTCTGGCTAAGTCCCTGTTTCTGTTGACATTTGTCCCTGTTTGGTTGAGAGCTATGCCTAACATACCTGCCAACCTCCTACATCAAGAACTCAGGACAAAGCCATAGTTAATAAGGGAACAAAGTCCCAAACTCAGTGACAATGTTTATGTATTGCTCGTACAATGTAAGAATGTGAATAGATTAAGCTGACATTACTGTAGCATAACTGTGCTCTGAAGGGTATGATGTGAAACTCAGATTTTTCTTTATTTTCTGACAACAGCCATCAATGATCGGCCAACCATTTGCCAGAAATCCACATTTGTGTGAAAATGACAAAGACTATGGGCAAACACCCTGATAGTCTGCAAACATATGCATAGATGAGAGGTATGATGCCTACAGGGAACATATACTACATATACTACAGCAGATTTGCATTGCTGTCTGTCATTGTGGCACATTGGTGTTGCAAGACTTTCCCCATATAATCACTGAAATAGCAGACTGCTATTTGTCTGACAGTGGCTGCATGGCATATTAGTGGGAGTTTGCAAATAGGGGACTCACCACAGTAAACTGCAGTGATGGGTGTAGAAACATACAGCAGAATCTGTCACGGCACACAGGGACATCCCCCAGTATTGCTGCTATCTTGGTGGTAACCGCACATGTAGTGTGTTGCCAGGCTGTGGGGTACGATGTGTGAGGAAGCAGTGGATAGTGCAGGCCAATATGGGTGTGCTGGATCTGTACATAGTGGATGTCAACATATCTGGTCCTGTAATGTGTTCCTCTCTTGTTGTCTTTCAGGAACCATGTACAGCAGAAGACATGCACCCTTTCCAACTGTAGAGAATGATATTATACTGGATGGACTGAGACACCACCATCAGATCTTGCTGTCCAGAGGTAGGCACAATTGAGAATGGCATTGTGGGCAGACCTTGTGTGGGCTGACAATCAAATTGGCCAATTGGATAGGACCTCTGAGCAGGTCCAACACCAGGCCACAGATGCACAACAAAGGGCAGCTGCTGTTACCAGGGATCGTGCCATCACTGGTGAAGGGCCTGTGATGGAACAACCACTGTCAACCACAGAGGAAGTCCTGATGAGCCTAGGAACAACCAACAGCTCACAGGCATCCATCATGCCATACATCATGGAGGTGGGTGTCAGAGTGCCCACAGGAGAGGAAAGTCCAGGTAAGCTTACTGTGTTCCCCAGTGTAATATTGAATCACTCATTGTGGCAGGCTGTACATACCAGTACATGGGTGTCAGGTCTATCTGCATGGGGGTATTGGGTTTTATACTCAGTTGTGCACACATACTCAGAATGTTAGCAATATAGCCATTATCACAGTAGCTACTGTACATGTGGATATATGCACAAATTACCTTATAGTGTGCAGCAGCAGTTGGTGGTGCTGACAATACCTCTCCCTCACCTTTTAATAGGGTCATCAGGTGTGGCCCAAGTCCATGGTTCTGTACCTGGTAAGTGTGATACTGTTGTTTTAAGGATCATATATACCCTAAGAAAGATAAGGGCTGTCATTTTGCCCTATGTACAACTATTGTGCTTAGCCAGTGTAGGATATTTGTATGTTCCATTCTGAACAGTTAACTACAATGCATAAACTGGGTAATCATAGATATGTAATTGTACAAACATTAACAAATTTTCACATAGAGTTATGAGCAACTATGCAGCCTGCTGTACATGAGTCAAGTCCTCCAAGATGCCTGTTCAAACATGACAGGGAGATGGCACATACCTTAGACAATTATAGTATTACTGGCATATAATTCAAAATATAGGTGTACTGGGTTTTATGTTTAGTTCTATCACATACACTGTCATATTGCATACCTTACAGGTGTATTGTACTGGCAATGTTAACTGGATGGAGCTGAAGTTCATGTTATAATGAGCCTGACTTGTCTGTGTATGTTGCTGTGTGTTTGTCTGTTGTGCATGAGAGCAGAGATGTGAATATGTGGGACTTGTAATACAGTTGTGGATCCTCATCTGTATGGGTCTGTGTGGATTACCTTGCATTTTAGTGCAGGTAGTAATGTGCTGTTGTTCTGCTTCTCACAGGAGACTGGGGGTGAGGTCTGTCCCCCTTACAACCTGATGTCAGTGTCTCATCAGATGCTCATGATGGTGGCCATAGTGAGGCACAGGTGGGGTTGTCAGTGGCCGAATCTGTCTCAGAAGTTGACATCCCTCTTCTGCCCCCATTGTCACCACACAGTCAGTATGCCCACACATACCCAGTCCCCAGAGGCCACAGATATTGCAGAGTCAGAGGATGGTGACATTGAATGGGGCAGTATGACAACTATGGCATCAGTGACTGTAGACATTGGCCATAGCCAGAGAGCTGGTAAGATCTCACACAGGCAGATTGAGTGGTGGTGCTTGTAGGAGGACTGCTGCCCATCCACCACTTGTTGCAGGTTCATAGGTTGGTACTAGGCTATTGGCCCTAGGGCCTATACAAGCCTAGCCATAACAATTTCCTGGCTATTTCTTCCCACAATATTTACTTCCCTGGACCCCTGTCTAGCTGGGCAACTGATGTGATCCCCGGGGTGAATTTCCTTTATCCTATCCAATCATCAAGGCTCCTTTTGAAGAGGGCTAAAGAGGGGCTCTGCTTGACATGTATGGGCAGTTTATTCCAGATTCTGGGGAGTCACTAGGTCAGGAACCTATCCCTCCAGCATGTTTTGTTCATTATAATGACAAGGTTTAGATCCCTGGAGCATGTGGCTCTGAGTGATTGGGATTTCTTTAAGTGTAGCATATCCAACAGCTCTGGGTTTGACATGGCCTTGTATGTTAAGCAGAGATTGCCTCTGAGTAGACGATATGCGACAGAGTATAGTTGGAGTTTTTTTAGATGGTCAGCATAGGGCATCTGCTTTAGGCCTGTGATTATTTTAGTGAGGTATTTCTGTGGCCATTCCAGTTGTTGCAAATGTCTTGAGAGGTACCTACCAAGTGGGGCATTGTATTCTATAATGGGTCTAATGAGGGATGAGTACAGTGGGACAATGACCTCCTATTTTCTGGATGAAAATCCCTTAGTGATGAGGTGTGCCACATAGAAGGATTTCCTGACTGTTGTGGTGATGTGGTTATCGAAGGTGAGACCACCTTCCACCTGTGTCCCTAAGTCTCTTATCACACATTTGGTGTTTAGTGTACTGCCACCTATGTGGTAATTCATGGGTACATGTTTTCTCCAAAAGGGGATAAGTATACATTTCTTGGCATTGAGCTTGAGCCCATGGCTCTGGCACCAAGCTTCTGTTTATGTAAGGCCCTATTGTAGAATATCAACATCATTTGGGGATTCAATATTGGCTCCCAGTTTGGAGTCATCTGTGAACTATGTTAGCCAGAGTCCCGTAGTGTTGGCCTGTACTTCAGAGAAGTAAATGGCAAACAAGAGCGGTCCCAGGACTGAACCCTGAGGTACTTCACTCCACAGCTCTGGAGACTGATTCAAAGAAGTCAATCAGGTTCAGAAGGCAAGATTGGCCCTTCATGAACCCAAACTGGGTGGGGTCCAGTGTCTGAAGGTTGCCAATGTCTTTGTTTATAAGTTCCATGATAATACATTCCATAGCCTTCCAGATTAGGCTTGTCAGACTAATGGGCCAGTAGTTCTCAGGATCCCAGGTTGATTCCCCCTTGTGGAGTGGGATAACTGTAGCTGTGCACCACTCAGTGGGCATGAAGCCTGAGGTGAGGCTATGATTAAACATGACACTTAGGTGAGGTGCCAGTTCATTTTGTAGTTCATGTAATACACAGCCCGGGATGTCGGCTGGTCCCATGGATGCTGTATTCTTAGCTTTGGAGAGTGCAGGTTTTACCTGTGTGGCCATTATTACTGGAATTTGGCAATCTTTCAGTATTGAGATGGGATCTTTAGGGGGTGAGAGAGGAGTGAAGTTAGCACTAAATCGATCTGCCAGGATATTGGCAATATCCTTGGGATCAGTATATTTAATGCCATTCTGTTGTAGCTCAGAGCAGATCTGAGCATTGCCATTTAGATTCTTGACATAGCTATAGAATGCCTTGTGGTTGTCTTTGGAATCTTTGGCAATTTTATTTTCGTAACTGGCTTTGGAGACTAGTAATGTAGTTTTTTGCATCCTGGGACTTTCCTCTTTTCTGCAACAGTTTCTTCCTTTTGTTGTAACGTTTGTTTATGGCAGGGGATGACCAGATTGGCTTCCTTTTTTGGAGGAGAGCATCTTGGTTCTATTTGGGATGGCACGATTCATGCACAAGTGGATGTGCTCATACAGTGCCTTGGTGCTGGATTCAGCAGTTGAACTTTCAGTTCCCATCTGCATGGGTGTCATGAAGTTTGTCACTTCTGACTTGAGTAGCATAAAGTTGGCTTTGGAGAAGTTTTTTATGGAGGTTTCCTTACTGGGGGGTGGGAGAGGGATGTAGATGTCAAGGATAATTAGCTCATGGTCAGACCTGACCAATGAGCGGGTGACCATAGGTGTGGAGCATCGATTTTCCATGTTGGTAATGACCTGGTCTAGGATATTGGAGTCCCTGGTGGGACTATGGATTAGTTGATGCAGGGCATTGGAATTTATGAATTCCAAGAACTGTTGGGCAAATGTGTTGGTACATAAGTAGTTTTCCCAGTTAATGGATGGCAGAGTGGTGCAGAGGTAGCATTGTCATCTCACAGTAAGAGGTTCTTCGGTTTGATTCTCGGTTGGGGTGTCTTCTCTGTGGTCTGCATGTTCTCACTGCATTTGTGTGGGTTTGCTCCAGTTTCTTCCCATATTACAAAGCTATACATCTGGAGCATTTCTCTAGGCCTCTGCTGAAAATTGGCTTTGTTCCAAGTTGGACTTTTCCGGTTAACAAATGTTAAATAAATAAGCAGGGTAGTTGAAATCACCCGGTGTTTGGTTGTATCTTAATATTTTCCAGTATGTTTAGAAAGGTGTAATGAAAATCTTGGGGCATGGTGGGGGACCTGCAGCAAGCTACAATTTGTATCGCAGTCTTACCTTGTGTTAGTTGCACCTGGAGAATTTCAGATGCATTGTATTGGGCAACTAGTCTGGTGGTGTGACTATCTTTGGTGAATATGGACACTCCTCCACCTTTAGTGTTTCAGTCCTGGTTTGGTGGCCAAAAAGTGTGGTAAGAGTTGTAGCCTGGTATTGCAGGGGTGCTCTCTGCTGCCTTGAGCCAGGTCTCAGTTACTGAACAGATATCGAAGTTCTCTATTTTTAGGAGTGCCTAAAGAGGTGTCACATCATGGGTCACTCACCGGATGTTTCAGTCCATCATGGAGGCACAGGCACATTCTAAGCACAATATCAGATGGATGCTTAGCGTTATGGATACAGCACAGTCTGACATCTGTGACTGCCTCCACTGCATTGGGGACACCCTGGGTCGGTTCACTGCTGTAGTGGATAGACAATGGGCTGAGACAGTGCCTGTCTTTCACCGCACAGTCTGTGCTGGAACATCTGGCTAGAATTGGGCATCGGACATGTGGATGAAGGTCAGCAACAATATCTGCTGCAAGTCCACGTAGCCATGTGCAGTCATGCTCCCATAGTGGCAGTACCTCCAGTGCTACAGAGGAACTGTGCTGTTCACACCGCAACATGTTAGACCATGGGCATGTGGTCCTGGGTGGTCCCATCGGGGACACAGCCCCAGCATTTTGCAAACACCATCAGATACTAGCACTGCATCTGATCTTGGCCATGGTGGTGCCAGTGCAACTCATGGTGGAGCCAGTTCATTGGTTCATAGGTAGGTACTAGGCTATCTGCCCAAGGGCATTTATAAGCCTAGCCAGAGTGTGTCAGCTTTCACCACCCCATTGATTAAATAACTGGTTCTCTGTCAAGTAGAGCCAATGAAGTGATCCCAGGGGTGTATTTTCTGTTACCCATCCACTCGTCAAGGTTTCTCTTGAAGCATCAGTCACCCTGCTAGACAGGGGTCCAGGGAAGAAAATATTGTGGAAAGAAATAGCCAGGGAATTGTTATGGCTGGGCTTGTATGGGCCCTAGGGCCAATAGCCTAGTACCAACCTATGAACCTGCAACAAGAAGCTCTGCCTAATGTAGTTTGGAATTTTGTTCCAAAGCATGGGAAGTCTCTGTGTCAGGAATCTATCCCTCCAGCATGTTCTATTTATTGTTGTGGCGAGGTTTAGCTTACTAGAGCATGTGGCCCGCAGTGACTTGGATTTCTTTAGGTGGAGCATGTCCATCAATTCTGAGTTGGACATGGCTTTGTAAGTCAGGAAGAGATCACCTCTGAATAAGCAATATGCCACTGAGTACAGCCGGAGTTTTTTCAATTGGGCTGCATAGGACATATGTTGTGGCCAGTAATCTTCTTGGTGAGGTACTTTTGTGGTCTTTCCAGCTGTTGGAAGTGTCTTGTGATGTACATCCCAAATGAGGCATTGTACTCTATGATGGGTCTGATGAGTGATGAGTAGAGGGGCACTATAACCTCTTTCTTTCTAGATGCAAACCCTTTAGTAATTAGATGGGCCACATAGAAGGATTTCCTAACTACTTAGGTTCATAGGTTCATAGGTAGGTACTAGGCTATTGGCTCTAGGGCCCATAGAAGCCTAGCCAAAAAATGTAGCCTGGCTTTCGCCACACAAAAAAATTATTTTCCTGTGCCCCTGTCGAGCAGAGCCACATCAGTGATCCCTGGGGTTAATTTCCCACTTCCCATCCAATCATCAAGATTTTTCTTGAAGAGTGCTAATGAGGAGCTCTGTTTGACATAGATAGGTAGTCTGTTCCAGAGTATGGGAAGTCTCTGGGACAGGAATCTATCCCTCCAGCATGTTCTGTTTATTGTGGTGACAAGGTTTAGGTCCCTAGAGCATGTAGCTCAGAGGGATTGGGATTTCTTTAAGTGGAGCATGTCCAACAGCTCTGGGTTTGACATAGCTTTGTATGTTAGGCAGAGATCGTGGACATCCTCCAAATATGGCGATTTGGCAATTTGGCAATATGATGTACTTTGGCAATATGATTGTCAAAGGAGAGATTACTATCTACCTCGGTCCCCAGATCTCTTATTACCTCTTCTTTATTAAGGGGGCTGCCACCTATGTGGTAATTCGTGGGTGTTTTGTTTTTCCCAAACAGGATGACTATGCATTTTTTGGCATTTAGCTTGAGGCCATGACTTTGACATGAGGTGTCCGTCTCTGTAAGGACCTTTTGGAGGATATCCGTGCCAGCCAGAGAGTCAATTATGGCTCCCAGTTTGCAGTAATCTGCGAACTTGGTTAGACATAGTCCTCCTGTGTTTGCCTGTACTTCTGAGAAGTATATGCCAAACAGTAGGGATCTCAGGACCGAGCCTTGCGGGACACCACTTGTGACTGGTTTAGAGTCGGACCTGGAGCCCACTATTCTTACCGTGTAAGTTCTCTCTGTAAGCCAGTTGCCAACCCATCTTGTGACGTAGGGGTTTATGTTCAGGCTGGTGAGTTTTTCTGTAATACCCGAGTGGTGAATGGTGTTGAAAGCCTTGGTGAGGTCACGGTAGGCTCTGTGAACCACCTTTCCTTCATCTATGGCCTTAGTGACTGTCTCGAAGAAGTCAACCAGGTTTAGTAGGCATGATCTGCCATTAACAAAGCCGAACTGGGTCGGGTCAAGTGTTTGGAGGTTCCCAATGTCTTTGTTAATGAGTTCCATGATGATGCGCTCCATAGCTTTGCAGACCAGGCTAGTCAGGCTTATGGGGCGATAGTTACCAGGGTTAGTTGTGGCCCCTTTTTTGTGGAGAGGAATAACCGTTGCTGTGCACCATTCTATGGGCACGTAGCCTGTGGAGAGGCTGAGGTTGAACAGCATGTTTAGGTGGGGGGTTAGTTCATTCTGTAGTTCATGCAAGATGCAGCCTGGTACACCATCTGGCCCCATTGACACTGTGTTTTTGGCTTTTGAAAAGGCTGTTTTCACCTGTGCGTCTGTGATTTCTGGGACACTACACTTTTCCGGTATTGTTGTGGGTCCTTTTGGGGGTGAGAGGGGGGTGAAGTTTGCACTGAATCTATCTGCCAGGATGTTGGCAATATCAGTAGGTTCAGTATATTTTGTGCTATTGTGCACTAGTTCAGTGCATATCTGTGAGTTACCACTTAGATTCTTAACATAGCTAAAGAAGGCTTTGTGGTTTTCTTTTAAATCCTTGGCTATTTTTCTTTCGAAGTTAGCCTTGGATGATTTTATGAGGGACCTTAGTTTCTTACTAATACTGATCAGGGATATCTTTCTTTCTTGGGATTTGCTTTTTTTCTGAACTAGTTTCCTTCTTCTATTGTATAGCCTGTTTATGTCAGGGGTCCACCAAACTGGTTTTCTTCTCTCAGAGGAGTGAGTCTTGGTTTTGTTAGGGATGGCACGATCCATGCATCCTTGTAGGTGCTCATAGAATACATTTGAAGAGGTTTCTGCATCTTGGTCAGCATTATCCTTTAGTGTGGGGGCTGTGAAACATACCACCTCTCTCTTAAGTAAGGTGAAGTTTGCTTTGGAAAAGTTTTTTACTGTTGTTTCCTTAGTTGGGGGTGGTGGTGGAGTGTGGACATCCAGAGTGATTAGTTTATGGTCTGATCTAACCAGTGATGGGTTGACCTCTGATGTGGAACACCTGTCACCCATGTTGCTGATGACCAGATCCAATATATTTTCACCTCTGGTAGGGGCATTTACCAGCTGATCCAGGGCATTTTAGTTGATGAATTCCAGGAAGCGCTGGGCCTGGGAGTTTGTACTCAAGTAGTTTTCCCAGTTAATGGTAGGGTAATTGAAATTGCCCAATATCAGGGTGTTCAGTAGGAACTTCATGTTTTCCATTGTCTCCAGAAAGGTGGAGTAGTGATCCTGGGTCATAGAGAGTGATCTGTAGCAGGCCACAATTTGCATTGCAGATTTGCCCGATGTTAGTTGCACATGGATGATCTCAGCGGTATCATGCTGTGCCACTAACCTGGAGGTGTAGGTATCCTTGATGAATATGGATACACCCCCTCCTTTTGTGTTTCGGTCTGTGTTCTGTGGCCAAAATGCATGGTATGAGTTGTAGGCTGGTAGTGCTGTGGTGCTCTCTGAAGACTTGAAACACGTTTCAGTTACTGCACAGATGTTGAAATTCTCCATACTGAGGAGTGCTTTGAGTGCATGCATTTTGAGATTTAAACTCCTGACATTGAGTAGAATAACCCTCAGTATTTTGTTAATTGTGCTGTTTATAGAGTTGGGTTTGACTTTTGAGCCTTGTCTAAAAAAGGCACAATGGGGGCAGCAAGAGCCTTGGCCAGTATTCGAAAGCTGACTTACTCTGTAGCCTACTTACTCCGTAGCATATCGCCTACTCCGAGGTGATCTCTGCCTAACATATAAAGCTATGTCAAACCCAGAGCTGTTGGACATGCTACACCTAAAGAAATCCCAATCCCTCTGAGATACACGGTCTAGGGACCTAAACCTTTTCACCACAATAAACAGGACATGCTGGAGGGATAGATTCCTGTCCCAGAGACTTCCCATACTCTGGAACAGGCTACCCATCTATGTCAAGCAAAGTTCTTCATTAGCACTCTTCAAGAAAAATCTTGATGAGTGAATGGGAAATAGAAAATACACCCCAGGGATCACTTCTGTGTCTCTGCTTGACAGTGGCACAGGATAATAACTTTCTTGGGTGGCGTAAGCCAAGGAACCTTGTTGGCTAGGCTGATGTAGGCCCTCGGGCTGATAGCCTAGTACCCACCTATGAACCTATGAACCTAGGGGTGGTAGGTGCAAGCCATCTTTTGTGAAGCAACATGGCTTGTCGAGCATGTCGTCCCAGGCTGACAGACACTGGATCCCCTTTGAATGACACCAGAAGCTTAGCCAATTGCTGAAATTGATAATTTTTCCTTTATACTGAGGTATCATTCCTGGAGAGGGAAGTATGCTACTCAGGGTCAGGGTCATACCAGTCTGGACTACATGATCAGAGAGCTCTTCCATGTCTCTTTTCATGTAGTTCAGGGAGGTATATCTTAGGTCATTCACACCAACATGAACAATGACAGAGTCATATTTGTACTTGTTCTGGAGTGACCTGCGTGCTTGTGTTATGTGGTGGATTCAGGCTCCTGACAGGCAACTAACAGTAACCTTCTGCTTGTCCAGCCTAGTGAATGAGATGTCAGTCTGCCTGTCTATACAGTCACCTATTACTAGTGTGTTAGGTATGTTATTTCACCTAAGGGCTTTGATTGTGTGGCACACAGATTTTGTGTTTTATATGTTGTCTGGTTTGTGACGGGAGGTACAGGTTGTTTGGGTGTCTGCTTTGGAGGTCTCTGATGCTTTTGCATGTTTTTATTTAGAGCCTCTGAGTATGATTTTGTGTATTTATGTGTATTTTTTGCCAGTGCTGTTTTAGTAGGTCTATGTGTGGCTGGAGGTGTGGTGCAAGTGTTAACCTTCTCCTCTTGACTGTCTATTCCAGTCTTGGGTGAAGACAGCTTAGCCTCCAGTTTGGCTATATAATTGCATCTCTTGCATATGTTAGTGTTTTGTGGTAGGAGGAGAGGGTTGTCTGTGTACATGAGGCAGTTGTAACATTGCCTCAGGATACCCATATTCACCAGCTGGACTGGAGAGTACACCTGAAATTGCCCTTTGTTCATGGCTGAATAGTAGGATGAGCTGCTTAGTCACTTGGTTGGTGAGGGGTGAATAAAGAGCCTTGCCCTGCTGGGCAATCAAGTGTTGGAGTATATTCGTACTTGCTATTAGGTCTGATCAAGTGCTGGGCTGTAGGGTGCTTTTTGAGTGCTTAAGTTGAGAGTTAGACAAGTTTCAAGGGAAAAACTGAAGAGGAGACTTAGTGGAGCCAGGAATAATTTAAAAGTTGCTAACCAGTGCTGTCTGGCGCGCAAAACCATGCAAATGCGATTTTTATAGTAGGGAAATGAAAGAGATAGAAATTAGCCTAAAATGGCCAATAAACTACTAACATCTGGGCTGGAACCACTCCTCCAGGGACAGATAGGCTGCTCAAAGCTCCCCTCTCTCACAGGTGAACAGCGAAACTTCCTTCTTTCCAAGTAAGGTATGGGCAACTCAGAAACTAGTATCACAGCCTTGAATTCAGCACTAGCCTGAAAACTGGACTATACTAGCTTAGAAAGGCAGGAAACTAGGAATGTTCTTAGTTTTTTTGTTTTTTTGAAAAGATAAGGCAAAAACAGTAAAAATACACTTAAAACAGTTCACATGTTTGTGGCCATATACTGTGAACTGTCCACTCTCCCTTGCACAGTCTACAGCTGTCCAACATAAACATGTGTAGGGCTAACACTGAGCTTGATTGCATACACACACACATACTCAAACACTACTGTTGCATGCAGGTCATCAACAATCGCACACAGCACCTCTCCATGACCCATCTATCCCGCACCCCTTCCTGACTCACACACATGCTGTCACCCATTTGGCACAGCCTGGGCCTATGGCACTCCCACACCACACCATGTACATGTGATGATACCCGTGCCACATCCCTTCCATCAGTGCCATCGATGAAGGGAAATGCAAACATGCATCTGATGCGCAGGGTGACTATAGTACTTTACATGTACTTGTGTAGTTCAATATTGTTTTATTATGGAACTTGCTGTAGGCCACTGCAGATATTGTGTTCTGGTATGTGTCATGACTACACATCAATCTTTGTGCATCTTTGTTGCATGATGTTAGACTGGTGGTAGTGTTACAGAATGACAGGTGTGTCATGGACCTGTGTATGTGCCCATTCCAGGACTCTGAGGGGTTAAACAATGGACACATGGCAGCAATATGGTGGCACAGCAGAAATATGATGTCAGCAAGGTAAGGCACTATATGTGCATGCCTCCCTAGGTGCATATGTGTATAACAATGTATCAGAAAAATGGGGGCAGACAGCATTATCATGCATTCATACTTTTTGACAAGGTCTGCTACCCTTGATACGTGTCACCTGTGTTTTCTGAATATACAAATCTAGAAGGTGGTGGACACCAGTAATGCTTGTGTGAAGGAGGGCAATTTACAGGCCAGCAGCTAGTCACATGTCCATAAAATGCATAACCATTGCACAGGGACAGCCCATATTGGCATATCTTTTGTGCTGTAAGAGGATATATTTATACACACACACACACACACACGCACACACACACACACACACACACACACACACACACACACACACACACACACACACACACACACAGTTAGCTGATGTGAAATTAGAATAACTACCTATCTACTATTACACATGACAACTCACAGCACTTATTACATGTGCCACAAAGTTTATCAAATGCTAGATGGTCAGGCAGTGCTTTTAAGGTGGATGACATCTAGAGGCCTTGTAGAGGAGGAAAATTTAGAGGCCAGTAGCCAGTCTCAGAGCCATAAAGTGCATACCATTGCACATGGATGGGTTTGTAGTGCTGCAAGGGGATATAGTTACACACATACATACAGAGTTGTCTGATGTCAGATTAGAACCCCTACATATCTACTGCTCTCCTGTGTCATTCTACAGGGTGACATTCCGCAGGCACAGGGGTCTGTGGGTGAGTGGATTAGGTACTGTTGTGGCCTTGGTCTGGTTCCATCGGACAACTGTTGTGATGTGTAAGTGCAGATAACCCCAGCATTCCAGGGTATGTAGGGACATCTGTACATTCCCCACATATCTATATAAATGTGAATAACAGGGATGTCTCCTTAACTGTTGTATGTGTACATTATGTAAATGCGTTATGTAGATATATGTGTAGAGTCTATGTATCATTTTACTTTATATAGCTATATAGCTATACGTATATATATATATATATATATATATATATATATATATATATATATATATCTTATCATATGTAGATTTACCACATATGGATAGATACACATCAAGCGTGAAGAGGGATAGGGAAAGACAGATATGTATACATAGCTGTATGTATGTACAGGCATATTTCCACATAGCAGGTCTTTGGCCGGAAGAGGCAACAGACTTGGGCTCAAGTTAGCTAAGTGTAGGAACATGCTCAGTGTGACTGTCAGTACTTACAAAGTGACTCCAGGCTGGAGCTACCTGTACTACCTTCAGTACAGGATTATGTGTGCTGTAGGCCATTGGCTGCTGCATCTGTTTCCATAGCACAGTACTTCCCTGATAATGTCTAAGGCATTCCCTGGCTGTTTGGTGTACTTAATATGTGACTGATACCTCTCAACTGTACAGATATTCACAGAATGTGCTGATTTTTCCATCATATTTTTGGTCAATTTTTCATAACATTGTGGTTTTCAGGCATAATGGTGGCACACCATTAAAGATTAAAGTTAAAATATAATGGCAGACATAGGAATTTCAGACTCTGTACAAATCAGGAGATTCATGATAATGCAAGACCTGTTATTCTAGCAACTGTCTACATTTGTAAGAGCAATATTGAAAACATGTCCTATTTTTAGGCCTTTGTCCCACATTTATTAAGTTCATAGGTTCATAGGTTCATACTAGGCTATCTGCCCAAGGGCATTTATAAGCCTAGCCAGAGTGTGTTTGGCTTTCGCCACCCATTTTAATTTAATTTTGCTATGCCCTTTTTCGAGGTTAGTATACTGTGCCTCTGTCTAACAGTGACACAGAAGTGATACCCGGGGTAAACCTACGATCTCCCATCCACTCATCAAGATTCCTCTTGAAGAGAGTCAATGAGGGACTCTGCCTAACCTGGACTGGGATTTTATTCCAGAGTGAAGGGAGCCTCTGGGTTATGAATCTGTCCCTCCAGCATGTCCTATTTATTTCAGTGCTGAGGTTCAAGTCTCGAGCGTGGCTCGATGGGATTTGGATTTTCTGAGGTGCAGCATGTCCATTAATTCTGGGTTGGACATGGCTTTATACATCAGGCACAGATCGCCTCTGAGCAGGCAGTATGCCACTG
This sequence comes from Protopterus annectens, assembly GCF_019279795.1. Lineage (NCBI taxonomy): Eukaryota > Metazoa > Chordata > Ceratodontiformes > Protopteridae > Protopterus > Protopterus annectens. The sequence continues at coordinate 1,496,926,380 of NC_056725.1, read as the reverse complement.
AGTAGAGCTGGAGTTTCTTTAACTGGGCAGGATATGGCATCTGTTTGAGCCCTATGATCCTCTTGGTGAGGTACTTTTGGGGTCTTTCCAGTTGCTGCAGGTGTCTGGTAAGGTACATCCCGAAAGGAGCATTGTACTCAATTATGGGCTTGATGAGGGATGAGTAAAGAGGCACGATGACCTCCCCTGATCTAGATGTGAATCCCTTCATGATTAGGTGGGCTATATAAAATGTTTTTCTAACCACTTTGGCCACGTGGTTGTCAAATGAGAAATTGCTATCAACTTGTGTCCCCAGGTCCCTAATTACTTCTTCTGTACTTAATGGATTACCACCTATGTGGTAATTTGTGGGCACTTTGTTTTTGCCAAAGGGGATGACTATACACTTTTTGGTGTTTAGCTTGAGTCCATGGCTCTGGCACCAGTTGTCTGTTTCTATGAGGCCCTTTTGCAGGATGCTTGTGTCGGCTGGAGAGTCGATTATGGTGCCCAGTTTGCAGTCATCTGCGAACATAGTCAGCCACAGTCCTTCCATGTTGGCCTGTACCTCCGAGAAATATATACTGAACAAGAGAGGTCCCAGGACTGAGCCTTGTGGGATGCCACTTGTAACTGGTTTGGAGTCTGACATGGTTCCAGCAATTCTAACCATGTGGGTTCTGTCCTTGAGCCAGTTTGCAACCCATCTAGTGACATAGTGGTTTATATTTAAGCTGGTGAGCTTATCTATAATGCCCGAGTGGGTATTGTATCGAAGGCTTTTGCGAGGTTCATGGCTTTGTCCAGATATCTTGCTTTAAGAGGTTGAGAGGAATGATGTGACCGGGGTACAGGATGTAACACCACACACAGGGTGACAGGCTGCATACCTCTCAATGTTTTTGCAGAATGTCCAGCATTCCACCCCGTATGCCTGCTCTGTTCCTCATACAGTTGTGGTTTTCTGGTAATATACTGTACAATGCAGTCACTGAATTGTTGTAACTATTGACACATGTAATTGATGGCCTTTACATCCTGCAGCTAATCTGACCTGTTGCAAACTGCTGTTATACTAGCTACCTTCTGGGTTACTCAGAGCACATGCAATGTCTGTCTGTAGTTTTGGCCCTTTGTCCCCCCATTCTCTCTGGCTTTGTCCAGCTTTCTTGCAGTAGCAGATTGAGGGGTTATGACAGTCTGTGGGAATACCACCATATGAGTACCTCACATGAAAAAGATGTAGTTGCTGCCTGATTCGAACCATCAACACCATCTCCCATGCAAATGTCTCTAGCCCAGTGAGCCACACCAGCCACCAGACAGAGTGGTTTCATTCCTCACACTATCAATGGCATACAGACATACGCTGTCAGCCCTGTGTTATGTAGGAAATACAATGTGTGACCAGGTTCTATGTCACAGCCCTGGAATTCTCTGGTCTGCTGATATATCATTACAGATGTACTGTTACAGCAGTTATATGGGAACATTGATGTGTTGGGGTTGGGGGACGACCAGCACATGCTCTGCTAGCATACTCAGTTGTGTTACTTCTCTGTGATCCCACTGTTTGGCATCTCCCTTTAATAATGTAGTGGTGTTTCCAGCCATGTGGCCTAGTGAATATTATGGGACACATACTACTGGACAGAGTATCCATTGTCCCAAGTGGCTGTTAGATCTTTGCAAGTAGCCCACTATATTCCCTTGCATACATGTGGCAGATCCATACAATTCCTACCATGTTCTAGTACAAATTACAAGTGGTGATTAGCTGTGTGACTTACCTTGCGAATGCAGCAGTTGACAGACCTGTAGTTTTGGGCTGGCTCTGTCTGATGCAAACAGTTCACAGTCAATACATGGTGAGGTACAGGTTATATGGGCTGGCTGGAATAATTTTTACTAATATATATGTGAGTTGGAGTAAGGTGTGAGTCCCTATGGTTCTAGGTTGTCAGTGCATGTGTTATGCATTGTCTCTTGGCCACATACTAATTTTCGTTTTTGCACTTTTAAATTTTTTTTTCTTAACAGTATGTTTTTGCACTGCAGTACACTGTGCAAACATAACCTGATTATTAAAATAAATATTATTTAAATTATTTTCCATTAAGTTTTGGGCACGCAGTGGATAGTTTTTCACACATCTGTGTCTGCTGTGCTATTTTTCTCATTTTTACTGCACTTTTACAGCCCCTGTAATCTGATTAACATATTGTACACAGAATTTTTCCATGTACATTTCGGACACCAAGGGGTCTGCTGGACTGTCTGTCTGCTTGCTGGATCACTCTACCACCCTCATTTGCATGCAATTTACCTGCTTATGAGGTGATTTGCATGCCAGATATGATGGTGCTCTTGTATACTCCCCTCAGCTCTGTTTACTAAATCACAAACCTGCTTACTTTCATGTAAGCAGTGTGCCACTATGCCTACATGGAAAATATGTCCGTGTAGGCTTTATTAAAATTCTCCCATCAATTTCTTAGGCATGAAGTCAGAGCAGCATTATATACTTATGGGGATAGTATTTATATGTTTTATTCTGAAGAGTGTTTTAAGTTAATGAGAGAAATAACCTTGTTTTTATCTTGAATGGCATGTACAATTTGCAACTTGTCAATTTCTGAAGGCTAGTCTAACATGAATTTGACCTTAACTTAAAATGACAATATCTGTCTACAGCTAAAAGATATTTCTATGAAATTTCCAGGACAAACAACTAGGTGGTTCCACTTTTATTCTCTTTGCATCATCATCTAATAGCATTTGGGGAAATCTGGCAACAGTATTTCAAATATGTGCAAGCTTGTGAAAGCAGTAAAAATAAATATGTTTTGCTATAATAACTTAAATTAACAGAAATACTTTTTTTCTGAGAAAAAAATATTTTTACAGGATTATGTTGTGTTACTATGCAACTGATCTGGCAGATCATTTGTAGCCTAGCTACTGCATTAATCAGACGTTGCTCCCCCTTTCCATGAGGGATTGTGGGGTGAGCCTGCTGGTGTCCTTGCAGTTACCAACCATTCATTCAGGTTGTGCTTGAAGAATGTGAATTTTTATTCCAGTGGAATTAGGTATCTGTCACACCAGAAGATTCTAGCTATGCTTTGGTGAAAATTAGCCTATTTTCCATGTGTGTTAATGGTATTCTTGGCTTTGTGAATCTAAGGATTTTGCTTGCAACAGTATCATTTGAAGCCTTTGACTTCAGGTGAAATATACAATGCTTCAGTTTATGACAAAATCACAGAACAGCAAATCAATATTCTGGGATTTATAGTGCTCCATATACAGCAAAATGTGAGATGACCCCAAAAATTACTTTCTTCAGGTTGACATTTCAGTTATGGCATTTTCCAAAGGTTCTAGTATGAAATGTAGAAGTTTTGTACTATTTGATACGATGTATATATTTCTCTTTTTACATTTTTATCTTGTAAATGTGTTAACACTAATTTTTTGTCAATATTGTTTATAGTTATTATTACTTGTTGTGATAATTTGTTTGTAAGCATAGACTGGAGCTTTTCTCGCCGTCCTCCACTGAAAATGGGCACTGTCCCAGCTTGACCATCCTGGTAAACAAATGTCAAATAAAAATAAATAAAATAAATAAATGCCAACTTCCCTGAAAGTCAACATTCCAAAAGGACAAGAAAAATGTCTAAAATTCAAAATTGTGAAAAAATCTGTTTTAACTTTGTTTTTTTTTTCAGTGGGGAGGCATGCCTCCACACTCCCCAAACCCCAAACTTATATACATACATATATATATATATATATATATATATATATATATATATATATATATATATATATATATATTGAAAAATGTATATAAATATATATATATATATATATATATATATATATATATATATATATATATATATATATATATATATATATATATATATATATATATATATATATATATATATATATATATATATATATATATGTATATATATACATATATGGGTCTACTACTATTCACTGAAAGCACATTTCACTGAAAATCAAATTAGTGTGCACTTTTCAGTGAAAGCTCAATTCACTGCAACACATTTCACTGAAAGTTATATATTGCCTTTTCCCCACTGTAGTGCGACCCTGGAGTTAGTATATATAGTAAGGGGGGTGGGGGGCACCACCTCCCACACTGGGTGGTGTGGGGGTGTAGCCCCCCACATATTTTAAATATTTTGAATTATATACATGGATACTTGCAATTCCAATATATTATTGTTATCTGAACATAATATATACTTAAAATATGTGGGGGGCTACACTCCCCACACACCCCCAGTGTGGGGGGTGCCCCCCCTTACTATATATAATAACTCCAGGGTCTCACTACAGTGGGGAAAAGCCCATATATAACTTTCAGTGAAATGTGTTTCAGTGAATTGTGTTTTCAGTGAATTGAGCTTTCAGTGAATTGTGCACAGTCAAATGTGTTTCAGTGAAATCTGCTTTCAGTGAATAGTAGTAGATCCATATATATATATATATATATATATATATATATATATATATATATATAATTCCACAGTTGCACAGCTGTACCATCTTGAAGACGGGAGAATTCTCCCTAAACAAGTAAATTAGTACAGGCATACAATTAGAAATCGCACCAGCAATGATTTACTGTGGGAAATAACATTTGACATTATGCCATTCATCTTTTTTTTCTGTGTGCTACTGAAGCTTGAACAGGTTCACCTTGAACATATGCAAATGAGCCTTTTTAAAATGTGAAAACATGTATTTTGAGTAAAATCTACAGGATTTTTATTTCCAATGTAATATGAAATTAGTGCCCAGATATTTTGAATATTACTTTCACCCAGTCTTTTGGAAAGTGGTCAAATGGGCTCTCACATGAAACCAGATGTACGGTAATGCCATGACAATAAAAGTCCTCTGATACATTAACTTGCTATTTGTATACAAATGCCATATGTCAGTTTATAGTTTGCTCTTAGTGTGCACGTATCTTAAGCACATTATTTTCATCCAATCTTTACTGCAGAGGTCAAATAACTCATCTCTGTAAACCAGGTATAACACTAAATAATAAAAACAAATGTCCTATGGAGCAATGATTGGTCAGATGTATATAACATGCTATATGCTAAATTCAGTTAGGCATTTCATATCAAACATGTGCAAGTTTCTCAAGTAAGATACTTGGGTACAAAATGAACTCAGGATTTCCATTTTACTCCTCTCATTTCAGTCCTGAGTTATATGGCAATACACTGGGGGGGGGGTTTAATAAAGCCTACATAGACTTATTTGTCAAGTAGACATAGTGGCATGGTGCTTACATGGAAGTAAGCAGATGTGAGATCCAGTAAAGGGAGCCAAGGGGCATGCACAAGCGTGCGAAAACGGAAGTGTCCATGGCATGCAAATCACCACAGAAACAGGTGAAATGCATGCAAATGAGGTATGTAGAGTGATCCAGCAAGCAGATAGGCAGTTGTGCAGAGCCCATGTTGGTGTCCATAATGTACATGGAAAAATTCCGTGTACAGGATACAAAAATGACACCAGATGATGTAAATGCGTAGTTGCAATGGAAGAAATAGTGTAGAGGACACAGATATGTGCAAAAGTAACCACTGTGTGTTCAAAACTGTATGGAAAATAATGTAAAATATTTTTTAATACCCTGAGTATGTTTGTGTGGCACACCACAGTGCACAAATATGCTATCAAAAACAAAATAAAAAAAATTGCAAAAACAGAATTTGTGAGTATGAAACAGTAATGCATTATTGGACCCTCTGTGGAGTATGTACAATGTAATACTGCTGTGGTTGCTAACGTGACAGGGCCTGAATCTGTGTAGTTACCATGTACTGTGCACAGATCAGTATGCAAATGAGCTGGGGTTACTGAATAGTAAAAATGGGTATCTGTGTCGACAGATCTCATCTGTGTATGCACAGAACTATGTTGGTGTCCACAGAAGAGGTAGCTGACATCAAAAGGGTGTGTGACCTCAAACTGTTAAGCTCATTGGAGCTCAGTTGCACCTGTTTTTGTGGTGCACCACCCTGTTCAACAGGAGTGGGGTGCCTGGTGACTGCTAAGCTTTGTTTACCTTTGGGGCATGTGTATGAGTAGGTTTGAGTGTGTTCGCACAGCACTGCTGGGTGTGACCTACCATGGTGGCATTTCTGCTCATTGCTAAACTTTGTTTATCTCTGCAGCTTGGTTTGCTTGGTGCACCACAGTGCTCAGCAAGGAAGGCTGTCAAAAAAAACATTGGCTGAGAAAGCCAATGATATATTAATTACTGATGAGACCTGTTTCATTTAAACTAGGGCCATTAAACCCCTTAATGATGCACTTGGCAGGTGGAATGCATCATAGCTAGCCCATCACGCAAAGTACACCTACAGCAGAGGACTATAAAGTATGCATACACCCTACTGTGACACCCATGTACTGGGTCAGCAATCAATGATCCTCAGTCCTTACCACTAACACCAGCGATGACCATCCACATTGTGATGGATTACAAATACACACACTGTAAAGTACAATTTCACTTAAGAGCACACAGAAATCAGTCAGTCTGGGCTTGTTTTTTCCCCTTTCTCTCCAGATCTCCAATAAGACTCCCCATTGGCACAACTATAGAGTGAGGTCCTGAGCCAGGGTCCCAAGCCAAGTCCTTCTAGCATGCTCTCTGTCCAACCAGTGCTTCGTATCCCTGCCCAAGTAGCTGAAACACACACACACACACACACACACACACACACACACACACACACACACACACACGCACACACACACACTACACACCTTGACATATGATTTATATACAACCACACACACACTCACACTCCTGGGGAAGGCTGACACAGGTTCACTAGCTGTGCCCCTTCTATCCAGGCTATAAGGTAGTAATCACTGCCACCATGACCCTTACTTATCAGCTACTAAAAAGGCCCTTCCCAAAGGGTATCCAATTATTACTGTGAAAATATTATAATCCAATTAGTAAGTGTGACCAGCACTTTTTAAAGCTTATTGGAGTGGCTTGGCCAGTATCACTATATACATCCAATGTACTCTAGAGCTTAAATTATCTCTACATAAAACAGCCACACTTGAAAGGTTTAAAAATATTTAATAATAAATAATAAAAACACAAGACAATATCCTTACTACACAGTGGTAGTCAAGAGTTCAGAGATCACAAGAAAATTCTTAAAATCTACAGTAGAATAGTTCTGACATCAATACAGAAAACAACTAGTCTAAACTTACTTTGTTCTATCTATTTCTTAAAAGAAACACTAAAGTCTAAGATCCTACTTACATACAGACAGAGCAAAGCAAGTGCTGGTGAGTGGTCAGTTCTGAAGACAAATGCAAAATACTCTCTCTCTGTCTATGAGGAAGTCCTTTAAATTGATAATACATCCTGCTGACTCACTTTAGATGACATCATTCTTAACAATTGAGTTTCCCAGGCTAACAGAAACTCTACATTTACATTACTTTAGTCTTGCACCTGGTCAGGAAACCACAGTAATTAAATACATTATATATGTAAAATTTAGCAATTAACTCTGGTCTCAAAACAATAGGAAGAATCTGCTGATTTAGACACCACGGCTCTAGGTTTGAAATCAAACAGTCATCAAGGCTTGACTTATCATCTTTCTTCTAGCAGCATGCACTGTTGTTACATTTTTGACATTCAACATTTAACACCATTTTCTTCCATTTAAGTAGCCTGTGGCTTATATTAATATTTACAAATGCCAGAATTATCTAAAAAAATGTATCTGGCTAGGCTGGCAGCCTTCACATATCTTCACATCTACAATCTGATTTTTCCCCATACTGTACACCATTAGAGTACAGACTTGGGAATTTTAACATAGAGAATGCTAGGGTTGCTGCAGGCCTGCTACATATGTATGTGCTAAATGCTGAGGTCAATGCAGCTGCTGCTGCTGATGCAGACCATAGGCCTAGACTGAGAACAAGAAGAGTGTTCAGGCACAGGGTAATCTACCAGGAGCTACATGAGATAGAGATTGTAGAGCACTACAGGATGGACAGGGACATGCTACAACAACTCAGTGAGCTCTGCCAACCTCAGCTCAGACATAGAACCACCAGAGGGGAACCCATCCCAGTGGAAACAAAGGTATATGTAGCCCTTATGATACTAACTACAGGTATTTTCCAAAGACCAACTGGGGTCATGATGGAGTCTTACAGCCATCTGCTTCCAGGGTGCTCCAGTTCCTGGATGCCATACTACCACATGCCAGTGAGTACATTTATTTTCCCCATACCCCTGAGGAGAGGGCTAGCAGTATGCGACTCTTCTACCATGTAGAACATTATTCTGATATACTGGGTGCCATATATTGCACTCATATACACATCCAGCCAACACCCAGTGAAGAGGGTAGAATCTACATCAACCACAAGGGGTACCACTCCATCAACTGCAAGGTTATGTGCATTGCCCAGGGCATTATCACGAATGTGTGTACTTGCAACCCTGGCAGTTATCATGACTCCCATATCTGGCATGCATCACAGCTTTACCAGATGTTTGCTAGGGGAGACATCCCACATGGCCATTTACTAGGTGATGCTGGTTACACACTAAAACTGTGTATGATGACACCCATTAGAAATGCACACCCACCCACTGAAGAATGCCATAATGAGCATGTGTTTGTCCTGCTGAAGTCATGGTTCAGGTGCCTCGATATATCTGGTGGAGGCTTGGAGTACTCTCTAGCCACATGTGCACACATGTTCACAGTATATGCCATGCTACACAATATGATCCTGTAGAAACAGCTACAGCAGGATCAACAAAGGGAAGTGATACACCACCCCATCATTAGTGCCTAGGTCACCATAGCCACACCTACAGGGGGACTCAGTAGAGGAACCCCCTGAGGCTGTCCCTCTATGCAAACATAGGCTTGCCAGTATGTCTGGCCTTGGCCAAGAGACAATGCATAGCACATGCACTGACAACCTAGGGCCCTAGGGACTGACACAATTCTTCAACTTGCATGCATATCACTAAAAATTATGCCAGCCAGGCCACACAAGCTGTACCTCACCATGTATTGGCTGTGGACTGTGTGCATCAAACAGAGTCTGCCCCGAACTGCAGGTCTGTCAACTGTTGGATTAGTAAGGTAAGTCACTCTACTGTACACTGGTTGGGGTACTACAATATGGTAGCATATGTATGGACCTGTCACATGTATGCAAGGGAATATAGTGGGCTATATATATATATATATATATATATATATATATATATATATATATATATATATAGTGTGCTACTGGGCTACTTGAAGAGATCTATACTGAGCTACTGGGCTACTTGTACAGATCTTACAGCTACTTGGGACAACCAGTACTCTGTCCGATAGTATGTGCCCCATAATAGCCACTAGGCCACATGTCTGGAAACCCCTTGGACAGTATTTAAAAGAGATACCAAAGAGTGGGGTTACAGGACAGTTGTGTGACTGCCTATGCCAACAGAGCATATGCTGGTCATCCCCACCCCAAACACATCAGTATTGTCATACAACTGCAGTAACAGTAAGTCTGCAATGATATACCAGCAGACTAGGCAATTCCTCTATCTTGTTGATTGTGTGAGGAAGGAAACCTCTCTGTCTGGTGGCTGGTGTGGCTCAGTGGACCAGAGACAGTATCATGTGTGATAGTACTGATGGTTGAATTCTGGCAGCATCCAACATCTTCTGCATGTGAGTTACTCATGTGGTGGTAGTCTCACAGACTGTCATAACCCCTCAGTCTGTTACCACAAAAAAGCTGGACAAAGCCAGAGTGAATGGGGCAGAAAGGGCCATACCTACAGACAGACATTATACATGCTCTTAGTACCCTAGCAGGTAACTAGTATAAGAGCAGGCTGCAACAAGTTAGATTAGCTGCAGGATATAAAGGCCATCAGTTAAATGTGTCAGTAGGTCCAACAAGTCAGTGACATATGTACAGTATAGCACCAGACAACCACAAATGTATGAGGAATACAGCAGACATAAGGGTAGAAATTCTGGACAGTCTGCAAAAACATGTACAGGTAGAGGTATGCAGACTGTCACCCTGTGTGTGGTGTTTCACCATGTACCCCAGTCACATCATACCTGTCAACCTCTTACAGCAGGAACTCTGGCTAAATAAAGTGAATACAAGGTGGACCAAAGCCCACAACTTGATGCTCATGGAGTCTGAAACTCAAATTTCTGTCATTGTTTATTTACTTCAATCTTCACTGATTTGACACTAATTTGCCAGAAAACAACAATGTTATGTGAAATGGGCCAAAAATATGTGGCAAAACTCTGGACAGTCTGTAAAACTCTGTACAGTTCTGAAATTTGAGTCATATATTATAGTCAGCAAACATCCGGGAATGTCTTGGACAATATCAGACAGCTACACTACTGTGGTAACAGGTGTAGCAGCCAATGGCCTGCAGCACACAATAATCCCAGACTGAAGTATAGGTAGCTCTGGCATGGAGTCACCTTGTAGTACTAACAATCACACTGGGCATGTTCCTATACTGAGCTAACGATTCCAAGTATCTTGCCTCTGCCATCCAAAGACCTGTTATGGGGAAACATATCTGTACATACATACAGCTATGTATACATATCTGTCTCTCTCTATCCCCCTCATGCTTGATTAGTGTCTTTTTCAGTATGTGACATGTGTATATATATATATATATATATATATATATATATATATATATATATATATATATACATATAAAACAAGATGTATATATAACTATATAAAGTACAATGATACATATACTCCCCACATACTTCTACATAACACATTTACACTATTGACACACACATCTATATTTAAGGAGACATCCCTGTTATACACATTGACATAGATATGGGCAGGGATCTATGAATGCTCCCACATAACCCTGAATGCTGGGTTTATCTGCACATACACATCACAACAGTTGTCCAATGGCACCAGACCAAGTCCACAACAGTACATAATCCACTCTCCCACAGACCTGTGAGACTGTGGCTGTCACCCTGCAGACAGATATAGGTATGTAGATGGTGTAATGTACAATGGGTGCAATGCATTCCTTGGACAGGCCATATTGTCCCTGGCCACATGTCTGCCTATCAAACTGCAAATAGCCACATATGGCCAGACTGGTAAGTGTATACACATAGCAGGGATATCACCAGGTATCCCACCCCTAGGACACTAGAGACAATAACAGTACCAAGCAGTATCACTCTGCAAGCCACACATGCTGTCTAACACAAGGCCACTTTGTGTACTCCACAAGTACTGTGCCTGCATAAAAATATATAACAGACATAACCTGTGGCACATGCAATAGGTGTTGTGAGCTGTAGTGTGCAATACTAGATAGGTAGCGGTTTTAATCGCACAGCATTCAATGTGCGTGTGTGTGTGTGTGTGTGTGTGTGTGTGTGTGTGTGTGTGTGTGTGTGTGTGTGTGTGTGTGTGTGTGTGTGTGTGTAAATTTGTCCTCTATGGCACTAGAGACATGCCCATATGGCCTACCCCATGTGTATTGTTTATGCATTTTATGGCCCTATGACTAGCCGCTGGCCCTAAATTGCCCTCCTCTACGTAAGCATACTTGATGTCTGCCACCATATAGAGTTGTACATGCAGAATACCCAGGTGATGTGTATCAAGAGAAGTAGAGTGTGTTACAGGGTATGAAAGCATGATGACACTGACTGTCCCCATTGTCCCTGGCACACTGTTCTGCACATTTGCACCTAGAGACCCATGCATGTATACTAGTATACCTTGCTGATGTTATATCTCCGCTGTGCTGCCTTGGTATCCTGGGCCACTGTATTGCCACCATGTCTCAATAGTTGAACCACTGAGACTCCTGGGACAAAAAAATACACAGGTCCACAATGCACCTATCATTCTGTAACACTACTGCTAGTGTACCTTCAAGTAACAAAGATACACATTGTTTGATGTATAATCCTGACACATGCCAGCATATAGTACCTGTTGTGGCCCACAACTGCCATGGCATAACACTACTGTACTACACAAACAATGTGAAATTATATAGTCACCCTGTGCATCAGACACATATATGCAGATCCCCACATTGATGGCATGGATGGCAGGGATGTGGCACAAGTATCATAACATGCACAGGGTGTGGTGTATGGGTGCCAGAGACCTAGGCTGTGCCAAACAGTTGACAGCATGTGTGTGAGTCAGGAAGGGGTGCTGGTTACATGGGCCATGGAGAGGTGCTATGTGTGTCTATAGGTGACTGCATGTGACAGTGACGTTAAGAGTGTGTGCATGTACACAGTCAAGCCCAGTGCAAGCCCTACGCACGTGTATGGCAGACAGCTGTGAACCATACATGGTAGAGTGGACAGTTCACAGTCTCCAGCCATGAACATGGGAACTGGCTTCACCAGGAGTAGCACGGGCAGCAACATGCCCAAGGTCAGATGCGGTGCTAGTACCTGACAGTGACTGCTTTCTGCTGGGCCTGTCTCCTCCATGGGACTGCCCAGGACCACATGCCCATGGCCTGCCATGTCATGGCATGGACAACACACTTTGATCTGAGCACTGAAAGTACTGCCACTATGGGAACATGAGTGTGCACAGCCATGTGGACTTCTAGCAGATGGTGGTGTTGGCCTATGTCTATGTGTCTGACTCCCAACTCCAACCAGATGTTCCAATTCAAACAACATGCACTCAAAGACAAACACTGTCTCAGCCCACCATCTGTGAAACGTTTCATGGTGTCACCAATGCGGTGGAGGCAGTCATGGATGTCAGACTGTGCTGCATCCATAACCCTAAGCATCTATCAGGTGTTGCATTCCGACCATGCCTGTGCCTCCATAATAGCCCAAAACATGTGACGAGTGACCCACAATGTGACACATGCAACAGGAGGTGGATGGGCATCAGTCTTCCTTTGAGCACCTCTGTCAATTTACCTGTGTGGGACCTCACCAGCTCTCTGTCTATGGCCATTGTCTACACTCAGTGATGTCATAGTTCTCACACTGTCCTGTACTGTCACCACCCTCTGACTGTCCAACATCTGTGGCCTCTGGTGACTGGGTATGTGTGGGAATACTGACTGTGTGCAGGGACAATGGGGGAAGAAGAGGGATGTCAACCTCTGGGACAGATTCAACCACCGACAAACCCATCTGTGCTTCACAATAGCCACCATCATCACCAGAGTCTGATGAGATACTGACATCAGGTTGTGAGGGGGACAGACTCCATCTCACCTGTTCACCTGTGAGAAACAAGACAAAAGCAGTACATTACAACCTGCACTGTTATGTATGGTAATCCACACAGACTCATATAGATGAGGATCCACAACTGCATTACATATCCCACAGCTTCTCATCTCTGATCCCATGCACAGCAAGCAAACTCACAACAATATGCACATACAACCCAGGCCCTGTATAACATGCATGTCACCTACATCCAGGTAATGTTGCCAGTACAATACAACTGTGAAGCATGCAATATGACAGTGTATATGACAGAACTACACATAAAACCCACTACACCTATCTTGACGATGATATGCTAGTTGTAGTAGCACTGCCTCAGGTATGTACCTTCTCCCTACTGTGTTTGAATGGGCATCTTGGAGGAATTGCCTCATGTATAGCAGGCTGCCTAGCTGCTCAAAACTATAAGTGCAAACATGTTAATGTTTGTACAAATACACACCTGTCATTCCCTAGGCTATGCATTGTAGTTAACTGCTCAGAAATGGTACATACAACTATTCCACTCTAGCTAAGCATAACAGTTGTGCATAAGGCAAAATGGTAACCCTTAATATACATAGGGTATATATGATCTGTAAAATAGTATCACACTTACCAGGTACAAGACCATGAATTCCAGCCACACCTGATGAGCCTATGAAAAGGTGAGGAAGAGGTATTGTCAGCAACACCAAATGTTGCACTGTTACAAGGTAATATGTGTGTATATCCACATGTACAGTAGCAAATGTGACACTGGCTATATTGCTGACAATCTGAGTATGTGTGTACAGTTGTGGGTAAAAGCCAACCCCCCCCAAGTGTAGATGGACCTGACACCCATGTACTGGTCTGTAGAGCCTGCCACAATGACTGCTAATATATTATACTGGTGAACATAGTAAGCCTAACTAGATGATCCTCTGATGTAGACCCTGTGGCTCCCACCTCCAGGATGTATGGAATGATGGTTGGCTGGGAGTTGTTGTTGATTCTAGGTTCATTAGGAATTCCTCTATGGCCGAGAGTGGTTGTTCTGTTGCAGGCCTTCCACTGTTGGCATCACAATCCCTGGCAACAGCAGCTGTCCTTTGACATGTGGCATTGAGCATATCTGTGGCCTGGTGTTGAACTTGCTTGTAGGTCCTATCCTGTTGGCCAACATGATTAACAGCCATCACAAGGTTGGCCCACAATACTGCCTGCTGTTCATGATTGTGGCAACACCTTGACAGCAGGATTTGATGCTTGAGTCTATGGGCATCCAGTATAGCATCATTTTCTGCAGATAAAAATGGAGGATGTCTCCATTGGTGCATTGTTCCTGCAAGACAACAAGAGGGGAACACATTACAGGACCAGATATGTGCATGTCCACTATGTACAGACCCTACACACCCATAATAGCCTGCACTATCCACTGTTCCCTCACAAATCATAACTCAAAAAGTTGGAACACACTACATGCATGGCTATCACCAAGATAGTAGCAATACTGAGTAATGTCCCTGTGTGCCGTGACAGATTCTGCTGTATGTCTCTACACCCATCACTGCAGTGTACTGTGGTGTGTCCCCTATGGGCAAATCCCCACTAATATATTATACAGCGACTGTCAGACAAATAACAGTGTGCTATTCCAACAGCTATATGAAGACAGTCCAGCAACACCAGTGTGCCACAATGACAGACAGCAATGCAAACCTATAGTATATGTTCTCTGTAGGCATCATAACTCTCAACTATGCATATGTTTGCAGACTGTCACCATGTTTGCTTCAGCGATATGGTCCTTCTTGCACAAACTTGTGGATGTCTGACAAATGGTTGTCCATTGATTGATGTTTGCTGTCAGAAAATTGCCACAGAATCTGTCACCTGACAGACCCCTCAGACAACACTTATGCTACAGTAATATCTGTTACTATATTCACATTCTTACTTTGTATGGCCAATATATATACTCTGTCACTGAGTGTAGGCCTTTGCCTCCTCAATTAAATATGGTTTTGTCCTGATTTCTTACTGTAGGAGGTTGAGAGGTATGTTAGGCATACCTCTCAACCAGAGAGGGACAGAAGTCCATGAAAAAGGGACTTAGCCAGAGTACATAGGGATATTCAGGGACACTTTTATAATGTTGCTACTATTTATGTGTGGCATTGACAGACTGAAAGGAGGTGAATTAAAGTACATAATTTGATGTTACAGGAGTGTACACTCTTACTTAGTGTAACTATGCCTTATGTGTACTCTACTATCTTTACTACAACAGCCAACCATTGTAGGAGGGATGGAGAGGGACAACGCATAGATGTGATTCAAAGCAGGGGCAATTGAAAGGTATGCCTGTAGGTGTTGGACAGCAGAGTATCACTGACATGTCATTATCATAGATCTAATACAAGCCTATTGTTTTATTCGCTATTCCCCAAAAATCCATCCTCCTATCTGCATCCTGCTTTATGGAGAAGTGTAATACATACCTGGTAGAGTGATGTATTCCATTTTTGAAGCATTCCTCTGCAAATGCTTTGCACATATGCTGTCTGTGTGAGTAAAGCCACATACAGACATGTTCCCCATAAGCAGTTTCTTGCCTTTTGTAGGTAATCCACATTAACAGGTAATTGCCTCTGCACCAATCTGTGGCTCAGAATTGCTAATTGCATCCAAAATAGCTGAATTGCACTATTATTAGACAATGACCGTGGCACCACAGTGTAATATATAGGGAGTTAATGTAGGCCTTGGGCCCTTTCTTAGTAGATGGACATTACTAATGTGTGGAAACAACAGCATTGCAGAGGTAAAGTACAAATACTGTCCACTGTAGAGATGTACGCAGTATGTCCACATATTTTCCTCATATGTTTGGTCAGTGTCCCATGACAGTGTGGTCATCTGCCAGTTCACTGGCAAACATTGTGGGTTGATATCAGAAGGGGGAGAGAGACATGTGAGTGTCACACTTTATATCCATCAGAATATGCATGCAAATACAGTAGCTGCTACTCTATCAACTTGCTATCTTTGTAGGGGCAAACTGTGAAACGTGTCTATCTCTGGACCTTTGCCCCCCTTTTATGCATGGTTGTGTCTGGATCCCTTGTTATAGGGGATTGGGATGTATGGTCTGTCTGTAGCAGCCACCTTAACATACAGCTGTGTATGCTCCAGGCTGCAGCTGCTGCTGCAGCCTAAGACACAATGGGTGTGTGTGAACACTTTTGAGGCCTGCAAGCTATGCATGTAACTGAGGCAGCTGTGTCAGCCCTGTTGTTACAGCAGAGCCAGGGTAAGGGTACCCATTACAGTCCAATCAATATATGTGCTTAAGCTGCATCTGTTATGCATTTGTGCCAATAGCAGAGTAGTAGGCAACATATAGTTAGGTTATATGAATATGTGCAGTGTGTCCCTACCTGCAAGCCTGTGACTTGCAAAACTGGGTAGCTGATAATTCAGTAGCAGTAACCTATGGGGATTAAAAGTGCATGACTGAGTCATTACTTGCTGTATTCACAATGTAATTGAAGGGCAATACACTGGATTTGAAACAAAGACTGTGTGTGGCAGAATATTCTACATTCAAGGCATTTAAAAGACTGAGCTACTGGGTCAGTGCAGAAGCAAGTGTATTTGCCAGATATATGTGCTGACATACAGGCTGTGATACATGTCTGCATCCATCAATATGTGCATGGCTTTCAAAGGCAGTTGTTCTGCAGCAGGGTCCCATTTGAACATATGCATTCTGCCTTTGATGCTTTAGCAGGTGTGTTTGAAGATGTTGCAGTCAAAAATGAACATTTACCTGCTATTCTAGGCCTCATGTAATCCCATTATTATTTATTTGGCTGCCTGCTAGTGTATGTTTGCATCAGAGTTCAAGGTGCACTCCCATTTGTCACATTAGGTTTGATTTCAGTCTGTCAGTGGCAATACATATTTATTGCTGGAAATACCTGCTTTAGCTAAGATCTGTGTGATCTAGTGGGTTAATGCAGTAAGCTATAGTTAACAGGGGCCTGGGTTTGAAACATGATAGGGGTGATTATTTTATACATGTGCCTAACACTGTGAGAAAAGCATAGGATCATTAACGGACATTAAAGTGCATTTAAGCGGGTTTGTGGGGTGCAGCATTTCGTTCTGCATCACGGTGCTCCACGCAAACACATGCTAAAATTTAAAAGGAAATGAAAAGGGTGGTGATACAGCAGTGGTGAACTGGAGGCAAGCAGGGGAATAGCATATTGAAAGGCAGGAAGGGATGTGCAGGACTGGTATGAGGAAGAACCATAGGTCTCCATTTCTTGTATAGCAACAGCTGTGCAGTTTGACTGATTTTATTGATGAATTTGGACTCTGAAACCCCAGAGAGATGGATGAGGGCAATATAAATGTGTCATCAAGACAATTGGACAAAACTGGTATTTGGTTAGATGAGTTGATAGAGGAAGTCTATCAGAAAAGATTGACTGGTTGGTTCATTCCACTACTCAATAAAACGGGATTGGATGAACCATTGATTTTGGATGCTGAATTAGATGACTCTCATATAGATTGTAGGATGCCCTTATTACCTGACCAACATTTGTTGGATATTATCTTTAATGATAATAATAATAAAATTCCAGAATTGGATAATGAGAAATTGAGCTTTACCACAACATATTTGTTGAATTCTTCTATAGTTAGATCCATTCTTTATAAGAATTGGTGTTTTCTGACTGAAGATCATACTATCCACAATTGTATTGATGATTGTCCTAAGGTAACCTTTAGGAGAGGTATGAATATCAAATGTCTTTTAGAAAATCAGAATTCAAATTTTTATTCACCTTATAATGGTATGTATAAGTGTGAATGTTGTAAGTGGTGCAAATATATCAGTGTAAGAAAATCTTTTTGCATCCTGGATAAAAAATATAATATAATGGGTAAATTCAATTGTAATTCTAAAGGGGTCGTTTATCTCAGTACTTGCAATTTATGTAATGTCTTTTATGTAGGTAAAACTGAGAGACCCCTTATGAATAGAATTTACAACATTTATATGCTATTGAGAAGTCTAATTTAAATAATGCTTTGGCCAAACATATCAATTTTAACCCTAACCATAAGTTTGAATTTACTGTCATTGATAAAGTACATGAAAATGCTAGAGTTGGTCCTTTTTCACTTAAATTAGATGAAAAAGAATTGTTGTGGCAGTTAAAATTAAATGCCATGGCCCACCCTGGCTTAAATGATTTGATTTCCATTGGTCGTATTTTAAAAATGAGGGCACTTAGATAATATTTTTCATCTATTATTGTTGTCTCTTTTTATACTTATACATTTATACCTTTTTATATATTTTCATAAATAATGAAATATACTTGGAGTTTAATGATATATATTATTAATCAGTATGTACTTGTAAATAACATTCTTTTAGTACTGATAGATGTATATATGTTTTTTATATTTATACACAAACATATTTTATGTACTGCCTTTTTAAATGTTTTGTCTGTTCAATTAACTACTATGGTGATGTCAATTATGAGTCTTTATATAATGAAGTTATTTTTGTAATTATATTGTCTGATGAAGTTTGCCTATGTTGATAAACGAAAGTGCTTACAAAACCTATCTGTGACTTGGGTGTTTTTTTCTTCAAATTTGGTTTATATAAGATATGTTAATATGCAACCATTGTAATACATAACAATAATAAAACACATGCCCCAAAATAAAGTTTATGAAACAACATATGTTAATAGTAAACCATAACCAATGCATAACAATAATAAATATTTGAAGATAAGGGGTGGAGAGAGAGAGAGAAATACAGTCCATTAATACCATTATAGGCTATATAGTTGACAATACTGCTATCTACTCTATAGGTCTGTCCTTTATTTATGTGGAAAAGTGCCAAGTAGCATGTTTATAACTCGCAAGCTATAAGCATGAGACCATATGGGCCAAGCAGTAGCAACTGCAGGTACACAACTACACAGAACACTTGAACATCAAGTGTTCCTATATAACTACTAAGGTGTACTGTTGGCTATATAGTGTTACATTGCACTTTACACAATCATGTCAATGATATATTTGTGACAGAGAGATTACGCAACAGTAATTACATTCCATGACAGTGTGACACTTGAGAGACATGTATGTGTACAATACAGACAGTAAACAACTATCATGCCTTGCTTGGCAGGCATGGAGATAGAACCCAATAACAGTGACTGCTGGGGATATCTGCAGCAAATGTATTAATTGACTGCAGAAACCTTTAACACACACTCCAGGCATGCAGCCATACCAAAGCTTACACATTTTATTTCTTTTATTTTATATTATTATTATTGCACTTATTTCCTGTATTTTATGCTGTATTTTCACATTCTTGGTAATGATTGTAGTAGTCTGTAACATGTAAACATTCAATAATGTACTCATAATATGGGATACCTCACCCATGTACCTGTAGTTCCTCTGGAGAGAATAGCTGTAAACATTATGTGAATGATACTGTAATATTTAGATCTATGTAGGCATGGATTCAAACCCTGGTCTATCTGTGATGAAAGTATTCTTCATACAAAGCATTTAGCAAACTGAGCTACTGAGTCACTGCTGATTACTAGCTGGCTGATATTTGCCTAGAACTCAACTTGCACCAAACTATGACCTGCTAATAATGGTACAGTTTTATACTTGACTGCACTGACAGTTTAACATACATGCAGGACATTCAAGCATGGCAAATATACTAGGTAAAGTATACATTACTACACAGAATGCAGATGTACACAATGCATTGTTAGTGTATTGAAATATTTGTGATGTCAACAAACAATATATAATTATGGGTTATTATTTGCAGTTTACAACTAATACACAGTTATACCTGACTGTAGCACCGTACCTCACAGCCTGAATGCTCATAGCTGACATGCAATGATGAAAACAAGACAATCCTGATGTGTACAATGTACCTTGGTGTTTTTGCTATCGAACTATGTGTCATTGCAGACCAGTTGTCATAAGTAATTTCTTACAAAACAAGTCAGAACCTACACTTATTGCATAACAGACTTTATTAGATGTACCTCCATGCAGGTAATTATATTATTTCATGGTTTTATTGCAGAATACTTGTGATAATTGATTTCTTGCAAAACAATCCTATATCACAACAGACTTTATTAGCTATACCTTCATTCAGGCACTGATATTATTTCATGCTTTTATTGCAGAAAAGTTGTAATAATTGATTTCTTGCAAAACAGCCCTATAGCACAACAGACTTTATTAGATATATCTTCATGCAGGTACTGATATTATTTCATGTTTTATTGCAAAACAGTTTTAATAATTGATTTCTTGCAAAACAGACCTACTTCCACAGTCATTTCACAAAAGTCTTTATTAGAGAAACCCTCAATCAGTTACTGGTATAGTTTCATGTTTTTATTGCACAACAGTTGTCATTATGCAGGTGTTGTAACACAACAATTCCACATTTATTGCACTACAAACTTTATTGCATATACTTCATTATGGTTAATGCTTTAGTCTTCCCTGCTTATGGCACTACAGTTGGAAGTATGCACTTCTTGCAGTACAAGTGTAAGTTCACATTCATTGCAATACAATCTTTACTGTATATACCTAATCACAGTTAATGCTTTACTCTTTCTTGCTTATTTGACTATAGATAGCAAAACACATCTGTACTCACCACACTCAAGGTGCAACCTAGCCAAGCACCTGACACGCACCTTGATGATGTGAGCTCTCCCCTCTGCAGCTGTTGGGAAAGAAGCACACAATTATGAATACCAGTTTAGCAGACATTCAAGATTAGATATTGGTAAAAAACAGGTAATGGTACTTACATACATGTGGGACATTACCAGCTCAGAATACTTGGACCCAGGTGTCCAAGAGAGTCCCCTTCCATTTTTCAGGTCATCATAGTGCTGACGACACTGCTCACCTGTGTGGAGGATACCAGTTGTACTAGTGATGTCCCTTGACAGCCGGTCCCAGGCATCTGCCTTGCACTCCGAGCCCTAGTAACCTTCCTGCATCAGTTGGCCCTTATGGTTTTTGACAAGGTGTCTGACCATGGCTCTGGACTCTGGAATGCCCTACCACTGTGCCAAAAAGTGTGAACCCTCTCCAAAACCTGCCATTGTATCCTTCAGAGACAGATCTCCAGTGGATCACACCATATTCCTGCCTATTGGGCCTAATATATCCTGTTTTCCCACCCTTACATGCCATTGGACAATATTTAAACATGTGACATGTCACTTAGCAGTGTGCAAACCAGTGCAGCTCAGCTTAGCAGTACTAAAACCCATATGCTTAGCACTGCTTAGCATTGTGCAAACCAGCCAAGTGATGCCAAGCAGTGCATTAACATTAGCCACTGTTATTTGTTTATGCAGTGCTTAGCTGGTCTTAGCAGAGCTTAGCTGAGCGCAGCAGGCCAGTATTTAAAAACAATTTGCATAATTTGTATTTCAAACAAAAATGCTAAATTGCTCTTCCATGTATTCAAACCCTCCACCTACTGCAACTCTAACCATTTAGCTACATGGATATGTAAAATTTTGATATACCTTTACATGTATCTCTGAGCTACATTTAAGCAGTGCTGAGCACCGTGGCATGCTGTGCAAACCTGCTCATCTATGCTTAAACTTGACCTTTACAGACTAATTAAATATATCCAGTTTCTATGTTTAGATGTCTGGTATGTATCTCAGCACCACTTAGCACTGTTGTGCTCCATGCCAAACTGCCCACCATGCTTTTTAAAATAATAAAAAAAAATTAAATTAATTTGCTATAATACAATTGGACAGTGCAGGGAGTGTGTTACTCACCTGTGGACAGTCAGCACCACAGTCCCTACACTGATTCAATTACCATGTTCCACAGCTCTCCCTCTGCAATGTACCATGATTAATATGCATAGTGCACTGCCGAGGGGGAACCATGTACATGGACACAGTAACATACTGCGTAGGCTCTACTCTATGCCTACATGGATTTTATTAAATCTAGGGGATAATGTAAACTATCTCAAAAACAGCTTTACAATCTGTATCATTCTAATGGCTATGTGGACTTAAAGGTTGAGATTACCACAAAGAGATATGTCTCTTAAATACACACACATTTTCTAGTAAAATGCTTTGATAACCAACTGAGATATTCAATTTTAAATGGTATTCAGGTTGCTGTTGTAAATGCAAAGATAAATTGACAAGCCAACTCAATGATCATTTGACAGTGATCATGTAACTGTCTAGTGTTTTCACAGACAGAATACCTTCTTACTCATGTTACCAAAAATAACTATGTACTGTATGTAGCTTGAATGCATGCAAGGGAAGGGAAAGAAGTAATGCCACAGTAATGTATTTGAATTTGTTGATGTCAGACATATATACAGTGCCCACAACACATACCATTTAAATGACTGTTTCACATGGGCTATATACTTGCCTTTTGCCTTCACATATCATCTGCCTCATAGCAAGATAATAATTTTTGCAAACATTTCTGATGCATGAAAGTGTAGAAAGTAAAATACATACTTGCCTCCTTAATATGTTGCAATTTGCTACTCAAAGACATGTTTCCCACAGATAAATTATCTCAAGGTCATTCAACAGTAACTGTACAATATTCTTGAATGTCTGCCTCTCTACTGTCTAAATTACCTGTATACTATATATCATACTGATATTAGACGATGATGAATGTGAAAGAACAATTAGAAGAGTGCTATATTTCAATATGCTTCTCTTTGGCATTATATACTACCCACACAAGTAATAATGCCTGCCAGGGTGTGTGTTATGTGTAATTAACACCTACACAGGGGTGTTATGAGGTCAGATGCTGCAGGGGGAGGGCTTCTGCACCCCTGGAAGGGCATTAGTTACACATTAACACACACCCTGGAGGGCATTATTGTGCTTAGAGAATGGAGTCTATGTAAAATGTATTTTACTTGCTTATTTATTATTTTTAAGTACGATATTAGTTTTATATATATTTTTAATGTAAAATAGTTCCTCTGCCTAATGTTTCAAACTTGCTGTAGTATAGGTTATTGGTCTTGAGAGGAAGAATTTTACATCAAACATATATAAAAAATAATATAGTGCTTAAAAAATAATAACCAAATAAAATACAACAATTTTACATAGAGCCCATTCTCTCTCCCATACACACATACACAGTCTCTTCTGCTTTCACACACCTACATATACACACACACAGTCTCCTCTGCTTTCATACAATCACTCACACAAGATCAGTCTCTTTCTCAATCTCTCTCTCACACATACAGTCTCTTCTACTTTCATGCACACATTCAGTCACACAAGATCCCTCTCACTTTCTCTCTCACTCTCTCAATGTCTTTCTCATACACACACACACACACACACACACACACACACACACACACACACACACACACACACACACACACACACACACACTTTCTCTCTGACACACACAGTCTCTCTCCTTTTTTTGCTTTACATTTTATGCTTGCTAAACAGCAGAAAGCTGCTTAGTGAGTGTAAAACAATGGCAGAAATTTTTTTTTGCAGTCCAAGCTCCATGGCAGTTTGATATTCTGCCGTGAAGTGGTGGACTCATTTATTAGTGCACATTACTTGTACATTAATACCCTGCTGAAGAACATTCGTTCTCCAGTCAGGGTGTTGATATGCAGTTTGCCCATTCTCTAAAACTCTTTGAAGCCATGGCAGTGGTCACTTCATTATAAGCATAGAAGTACCCTTTTTTCACAGCAATCTGCATCCTCAAAAGATAACAGCTTTTCCCTAAAACATATTGTAATAATATCCAAAAGCAGAAGAAATAATGACTGCAATAATGTATTTCAACATTCTATTATATACATCTATTCCCTACCTAATCATCAAAACAAGAACAAACCAAAAAAAAAAATAGAACGTAATTGGCTCATACATTGGGAAACATATTCTGTTACCATTGCACATTGATGTATCTGGTTTCCTGCTTGTTAATTGAATAAGATATGCAGCTGTAACAGAAAAACAGATACGAGAATTGGTGTGTCTTCTCCTCTCAGTGGTCTCTACTCAAAGAACTAGAGATTCCTGGTGAAACATTAAAACTGCTTAGTTCTATCAGCAACTTATCTCTTTGGCTTGGTGCACAAAATAACAGAATATGAGCATGCTACTCATATCCTGCTCCTATTTATTTACTTATTTGCATTTGTTTACGGGATAGTTCAATGGGCCATTATGAGCCCATTTTCAGTGGATGCCCTGGGAGGAAAGCTCCACAATAACATGAACATAGAGGTGAATACATACAATGTGAATACATTTCAAGAGTATTAACAGCAAAGGTAACATAGTTAAGAATTAATTGAATTACTGGTAAACACAAATTGTCAAATAAAGAACAACTTAATTAAAGAGATTAACATTACATAAACATTTCTGGCATGAGAATAGTGGGGCTTTCGCCTGGCATTATTAGATAGATATAAAAACATAAATGTCAGCGTTAAGCAAAGACAGTAACGTTTTGAAAGGTGGAGACATGGTGCAGATGCAATTCCAGATAGAAGATAAGTAGTCTCTTAGATAAGTTTTGAGAGAGGCAAGATCCTGAGTAGTTTAAATAGTTAATGTTAGGGCATTCCAATTTTTGGCTATGGACCAAGAGTAAAAAAGTTGGCCGGCTGGCAGGTTCAGTTTTTGTACCAGCAAGAAGAGATGATTCTTGGATCTGAGAGGCCTTCTTGGATGGTAGTAACTAAATATCAAACTAAGAGCAAGACAGTCAGATGGTTTAAAGATTATTTTGTGTGCCATTGTTAATAGCAGGTATTAGAGGCAGTGTGACAGTTCTAGCCAGTTCAGAGAGTATAGAGTGGTGCAATGATGGGTAAAATGTTTGGTGGTTGTAGCGAACTTGGCAATTTTGTTATAACATGTCGCAAGCTTAGGTTTTATGGAGTATTAGAAGTTAATAAGTAGAGGGGAACTATATATGAGAGAGGGTAGTCAATAAGTAGAAACAAGGGGATGTTTTGTGTAGGGGTTAAAGCAGTATTTATGCCTATAGAGGATTCCTAGCTTTTGGTGAGTTTTGCTGTTGCTATGATGTATGTGTAAGTCAAATTTCAGGTGTTCTATAAGTATTCCTAATAGTTTTGTGTGGGTAACAACTTTGATTGCTGTGTTACTTTGAGAAGGTGTAGTGAACTGAGCTTTATTTAAGGGAGTTGTCTTCTTATGGGTGAATAGTATGAGCTTGGTTTTGCTTGAGTTAATAGATGATTATTGAGGTTTCAGTGAAGGTAAAGGACATTTGAGTTATTTGTTTAAGATCAGATATGGAATCAGCGGAGCATATAATATTCGAGTCATCTGTGTAATGAATAAGAGATCCCTGACAGAGTGAAGAATGAGAACTATTAATGAACATGCTGAAAAGGAAGGGTCTTAGTGTAGAGCCTTGGGGTACTCCAGTAGAGGTGTTAAGATATGAAGAGTGGGAATGTTGCCATTTAACAGCCTGGTGTCTATCTGCTAAATAGCTTGAGAACCAACTGAGTGATGAGGGAAAAGGCCACTCTTAGAGAGTTGGGTTAGAAGTAGAGGATGTGAGACAGTATCAAATGCTTTTGAAATGTCTAGAAATAGGGAGGGGACAATTTTACCAACATTTTGGGCTCTATTAGCTGTGTCCATTAAAGATGTGAAGGCAGTTGTATTACTATGGTCTAGCCTAAATCCATGTTGTGTGGGAGATAAGATTTGGTTGTGAAATAGAAAAGTTGAATATGTGTACATTTTTCTAAGATCTTGGAGATAGGAGAAAGAATGGTGAAAGGTCAGAAGTTTGGGATATCAGAATTGTTGCCACTTTTAGGAACAGGAAGAATAAATGCTTTTGCCAGATTTTAGGGACCTAAGATTCTCGGCTGGCTCTGTTAAGAAGTATACTTATAGGGTAGGCAATAGCATTGACTGCTAGTTTTAGATATTGTGTGGGTAAGTTGTCAGGAGCATTACAGCAAGGTTTGAGCTAGAGAAGTAGTAATTTTATTGTAATGGCTGGAATGGGATTATGAGTGAAAATGGGTGTAGAGTGGGTAGTGGTCTTGTGAGAAGAGTTGGAGGGTGTAGTAGAAGGAGAGTAAGAGAATAGTTTTCATGGAGTGATAAGATTTGTACTGCAGTGTGCTTGGGGAAAACTATCAGTGATGTGTGTTGTAGTGTTGATAAAATGGGAATTAGAGTGGCTATTTCCTAAGATGTTTTGTTAGGGTGTGGACATGGGCTGCTCTTTTTGCATGGATTTAGAAGTGATGTAATGAAATTCCAGAATTTTGGGGGTTTAGCTTATGGTTGGTCTGAAGTTTTAAATAATATTTTTATTCTCTGTTAGCTAGTCTTTTACTTGGTTTTGAAGTTGTTTAAATTTGAAAAGGCCTAGAGGGTTTTTATCTGTTAGCCATTGTTTCCAAATGTTGCCCCTAGCTTGCATCAGTTCCTTAGTGGGCTTAGTCAGCCATTGGGCATGGTTCATTTTGATCCTCTTTAGACAAGGAGGTGCAAGGCTATTTAGTGTATCTAGAAATATTGAGTTAAAGTATTTATTTATTGATATTTGTTAAACAGGAGTGCCCACTGGGTCAGAAACCCATTTTCAGTGGAGGTCCAGGGAGAAAAACTCCACAAATATGACATACCAAATGAACATACAGAGCAAAACAATTTTAACAAACAAGATACACTAAATGAATTAATTCATACAATAACATGTAGTTGGTAGGTTTCTAAAAGCATGATAATATGAAAGACACATACAAATATATACAATGGTGAGAAATGGGTGGAAGTATAGTAAGAAAAGGTGTAATATTTGCTTGGAGGTACTGATGATGTGAATGGAAGGATGATTTGAATAGAAAAAGTAGGAAATTGGTATGCATGATGACTGAGATATTGAAATGAGAGGTGGAGGTATAATAACTAAAGAGAGATGAAAGAAGCATGGTAATAGGAAGATGGAGGTACAAAGGATGAGATAAAAATAAAAAAGATAAGAAGAACTAAAACTTTATTTATGATAGCCTATAGTTTTGGGTACAGGGACAGATATAATTGTTGAGAAGGTATGTCTTTAGAGATATTTTGAATGTGTTTAATGAGTCTAGTAGGGTGATTTCTGGGGGAAGGGTTTTCTAAATCCTAGCTGTAACATAGGAGTAGAGGCTGTGTCCTGGTCTTTTATTAGGTTTCCCAACTATTACAAGTTGTTTGTTGGTAGATAATAGATTGCACAGTACAGAGTAGGGTTGTAGGATGGTCTGAAGGGTAACAAAGCTATCTGGTGTGTAAATTAATTTATGAGCTAGAGTTAGTTGGGCGAAATTTAGGTAATGTTTGAACTCTAGCCATACTATATTATTATATTATTATAATCACATTGATGAGACCAATATGATAGACCAGTTCCAAATTTAGCAATTTTGTGGTAGCATGCTTGGAGTTTGTTTCTGAGATTTTGGTGCAAGTTGGTAAAGATGGGGGCTCTGTAGAGGAGGGATGGGAGCATGAGGCTATTGCAAGTGCCTTTTTAGTGGGTCTTTTCCATGTACAGTTTGTGTCTATATAATCTACCAAGTTTAAAGTGTGTTTCTGTAATAGCACTAAATATGTGTTGTTCAAAGGAGAGTCTGTTGGCTATGGTAATTCCTAGTAATTTAGCCTGCATTACTATTTCCATTTTTTGTCTTGTTCTTGGAGTATATTGTGAAATCTTGTGAGATTGGCTTGGTTTAGAATAGCATAAGCTTAGTTTTATTTGCATTAAGTAGATGTTGTGCTTTGGTCAATCAGGTTTCAATTGATGTAAAGGCATTTTTTGATAAGGTTTGTAGATTATGAAAATTGTTAGAGGATGTGATGATGGTGGAGTCATCTGCATACTGGATAAGTGTGTTTTGAAGAGAGGCAGTATGTAGTTTATTTATGAAGATATTGAAGAGCAGTGGACCTAAAATGGACCCTTGCGGACTCCTATTTTATCGACTTGGTATTCAGATATACTACCTTGCTATCTAACACTTTGCTGCTTGTCTGCTAAATAGCTTGAGAACCTTTTGATGGTGGATTGAGAGCAGTAACTTTAGGTCTAACAGAAGTACTGAAGTTAATTGGCCAGAGTCCAGGGCTTTGTTCACAATGTCCATGAAGGAAAGGAGGGCAGTGGTGGTACAATGAGCTGGAGTTGGTGTAAGGAGTTTGTTATCAGTTAGACATTTCATAAGTTGTTTGTAATTGTATTTCTCTAAAAGTTTAGATAGAGTGGAGAGAATAGATATAGGTTTGTAGTTAGAGAGTTCATTAGTGTTACCACCTTTGTGCAGGGGAGTTATGATGGATTTCTTTCATAAGTTGGGAAAATTGCATTCTTTGATAGATCTGTTAATAAGGATACTAACAGGGCAGGATATTACAATAGGCTGCAAGTTTTAAGTACTCTGAGGGAAGGTTGTTGGCAGATAATGAACAAGGTTTCAGCTTTTTAAGAAGTTTGAGCACAAGTGAGGTGGGAAAAGTATTAAGAGTAAACAGACTGGCTGTAGGGGGTTAGTTTGAGCTAAACGTATTGTGTCTAGCTTATCAGAGGTGCTGGAGAAAGTGTTAGGTGGTGACTGATTTGAAAGGCTTAGTATACTATTAATGAAGTGGAAGTCAGAAACCTGGGCTATTTCATCCATATTTTTGTCTGGGGCTGGAGAGGGGTTATGGGGGGTATTCCAGGGTTAATGATTGTGGAGACAGACTTCCAGAATTTCTGTGGATTGTTTGTTTGGTTAAGTAATCGCTGACAGAAATAGTTTTTTTTAGATGCAATTACTTGTTTTTTTTACCTAAATTCTGTAGTTGTTTGTATTTGAGATGGGTGGTTTCATTTCGATTTTTGTACCAGTCTTCCTAGCAGTGGTCTTTAGAGAGTAGTAGATGCTTGGTGGCTTTTGATAACCAGCATGCATGATTTTGCTTAACCCTCTTGATTTGGATGGAAGCTAAACTGTTGAGGGTATCTAATAAAAATCTGTTAAAGTGGCTCACAGTTTCTTCCAGAGGTAATATTTTTAGAGGAGTCCAGTTGATATATTTTAACATTATTGAAACTATGTTAATTGAAATTAGCTAAATTTCTAGTTGTTTTATAGGTACAGGATTGTTTTTTATCATGGGCTTGGGCTCTATAAGTGTATACTGGTGAATGATCACTTAGGATATTGGGCAGGGTACAGGTATCTTTGTATTTATGAGGGTCTGTGACTAGGATCCAATCTAAGGTAAAGCTTTTCTGGTTATTGTGTGTTCATGTGGGGCTGGTATTACGTTGTATGTACCCATGTAGGTCGATACTATGTGTCGCTCGTTCATCTCTAATACGTATAACAGGAACGCTTGGGGTTTGTTATGCTTTAATGCATACAAACACATCAGGATGGATAGCAACATCATTAAATAAGAATGAACTAGCTAACAGACAGAGCTTACATACATACATGTTGCATGTCAACAGCTAACTATGGCAGTCAGGCTCGCATGTGCTCAGTATTTATAGTATACACTTCTGCAACACCTTGGCTAGCTTCTTAAAGGTATATACATACATATTGATCTACATCCTCCCTCTTAAAAAGATTGCACTTTATGTAAAACAATATCAGAGATAGACATGCATTGCTATATACATTGGAAACAAAACACAATGTTCATGTCCAAGTAGCTTCATATTTGCTACAGGGTTTAAAGATGTGACCATATCTCATAATATAACAATTGGGACCAAATTTAGCAACAGGACAGTCTGCAGTGCACAACTTGTATCAGGAACTTCTGAATTCATCAAAGGAACGGGAATGTCCTCTGGAACTTCTTCTGAAACTGAAACACCAGACAACGCACTCTGAGATAAACAGTCTTTCTCACAGGCTATCTGCTGTGGTATTAGGCTCAGACACCAGACTCAAATGCTTCCGATTCCACCTAAAGGTTGCTCCTTCTGATTCTATAATGTACGATCTTGGCTTTGAACTAATATTCTGCACAGCACCAGCCCGATCATAACCTCTGGACATTTGGATCCTTACCACTTCTTCCTCTCGTAATGGAGTGAGCAGTTTGCTGGTCTTACCATAGCAGGACTTCTGGGTTAAGTGCTTCTTCAAAAGATTGGCTTTCACTAACCTGTTGTTCTTGACACATGGAACCAGCAATTGAGTACTGATTAGTAATGTGGTTCTCATTTGTCTTGACAGAAGTCTCTAAGCAGGTGAACCAAGATGTTTGTCATGAGAAACATTTCTGAGATTCAAGAGATTCAGGAAAACATCACCATTGTATTGTTTGACTTCTCTAGTAACTGCTTTGCACATTGAACTGCACATTTTGCCAAACAATTTGACTGCGGGTACTCTGGACTACTTGTGACATGAGTAAAGTCCCATTCTTCAGCAAATCTTTTGAACTGTTGGCTTGTAAACTGTGTGTCATTGTCAGAAATAACTTTGTGCAGACTCCTATCAACATCAAAATGATGCTTCATCTTAGTAATGACAGTATTGGATGCTAGGTTAGGCAGTAAGTCAATCTTGAACCAATTGGAATAAGACTCTACTAACACCAAATTATGTTGACCATTCTACTCGAAGATGTCTGTGGCTTCTGTTGACCAAAGTAGTTCTGGAATCTGGTTAAGCTGAAGTGTTTTTTTCTGTTGATGAAGCTTTGTACTATTACACACTGAACATGATAAAAGTGCTTTCTCAATGTCTTGTGATATAGAAGGTCAAAATACTAGTCCTATTGCCCTTCTTTTGGTAGATTCGGTTCCTGGGTGACCACGGTGCAAGATGGTAATGTACTCTAGTTGCAAGGACTTGGAATAATTACTTTCAGAGCTTTCAGTATGATACTTTTATCAGATGAAAATCTAATCTCTGCATGGAAAATAAGGTTTCAATTCTTGAGGTAAACTAGATTGCTTTGATGACCTTGTTTGATTGATAAAGTGGTTGAGCCATTGTAAAACTGGATCTGTGACTGTGTGATCTCTCAGCTCATCAATATGTGTGGAAGAAAGATTTCTCACTTCCATGACTACAAAATCAAGGTTCTCTTTCTCATGCTGTCCTGTGGTATTTCTGGGTGATCTGGATAATGTATCAGCAAGACAAGGAAGGTTGCCTTTATTGTGGACAAGACTAAAATTGTACTTTTGTTATCTCAACATCATACATTGCACTTTGGCTGGAGATGAATACATTGGCTCTCTCAGGATAGTGACTAATGGTCAGTGGTCTGTTTAGATCTGGTTAGGTCTTCCACAAACATAATCATGGAACTTCAAACATGCAAACACAGTCGTCAAAAGCTCTTTGTCTGGGCATACTGCATTTCAGTTTGGGTAAGAGTTCTCAATGTATAGGCAACAGGTTGATTCTCTTGTAGAATGACTGCACCAAGTCCAAATTTTGAAGTGTCACAGGAAAGTGTAACTGGTTTGTGAACATCATAGTATCTGAAAGTTGGTGGACTAGCAATTCTCTGTTTCAGGACATCAAGTGCTCTTTGGTGTTGCTCTAACCAAAACCAGGATACGTCTTTACATGTCAGCTCTCTAAGTGGTGCTGAAAGTTGGCTCAAGTCTGGAATGAACTTGCATAGGTAGTTGAACATGCTAAGAAAACGTTGCAGGGCTTGAATATTGTCTGGAGTTGGCGTCTTGAGAATGGCTGTTTGCTTAGAATTGTCTGGTCATATGTGTGTACTCGTAAATAAATGACCAACATAAATGACTTCTTGTAGCCTGAACTTGCGTCTGTGAGGCTTGATTTTGAGGTTCACTTGATGTGCTCTTTTTAGAACTTTTCTGAGTTTTCTGTCATGCTCAGCTTCATCCTGACCTCCTACCAGTATGTTGTCTACTATGATAGCATATGGATACCCAGAAATAAAATGCTCCATTGCAGGCTGAAAGAGTTCAATTGCAGAATTTATCTCAAATGGCATTCTCAAAAATCTGTATCTGCCAAATGGAGTACTGAATGTAGTGAACAATGAGGATTTTTTGTCCAGCTGAATTTGCTAAAATGAACTCTTTGACAGAAAGCATAATGGCATTTGGCATCAAGGCTGTGACATCTTTGACAATGCACATTGGATGATGAGGCCTTTTTAGTGCTTTGTTCAAATCTCATGGCTCAATGCATATTCTGATGTCACTTGAGCTTTTCTTATGAGTTATCACCATGGAAGATACCCATTCAGTTGGAGTTTCAGTTGAACAAATCACACCTTATCACACCATTTTATCTAACTTAGCTTTAACTCTGTCCTGCATGGCTATTGGAACGTTACGTGCTGGCCTGATAACTGGACTGACCACTGGGGCTAACGTCATGGAGTACACAACTGGAAGTGTGCCTAGTCTGTCTTGGAAAACATCAGCATAGGTAGAAAAAATGGGCTGGGCAAAATTAGAGTAGTGGTCTTTCAAGCTAACATAGACTTCCTTATTAAATGAAAGCAGTCCCATTTTCAAACTGTCTTTGAGCCCTAATAATAACTGGATGTGCCTCTTGACCACATAAAATAACATGAACACACTGCTGAGTTTTCAGTTTGAATTTCTTTACCTCCATAAGCAACACGCTTTGCACACCTTGCCAAATCAAGCCTTTTATTTTTACCCACTCTAGCAAATGTTTCTGCTGACATAGCATTGCACTAGGAAGCTGTATCACCTTTGAGCTGTATGGGTTTGCCATTTATCAGAACAGTACAAAATACTTCATTCTTCACCCTTAAATATACTGCATTGACCGTTTCATGAAACACTGACACACCATCAACATAAGGAATAGAACTGCCACAGTCTAAATGATCAGCTCATTTCTTAAAATGTTCCCTTTTAATAAAAGAATGTGGGCCTTTTCATTTACAAAACCTTTTGAAATTATTCCATTTATTGCATTTGTGGCATTGTTGACCAAAAGCTAAACATTTTTCCCTTTTAGATTCATGACTTCTACCACAATTATGACAGTTGGCAATGAAACTAGGTGGGGGCCCATGTTTTGAGTTTGCTGACTCACTGTTATGTTTCACTGAAACTGTGCAACTTCTGAAATTTACTAGAAAGTTCTGGAGTTTACCAATGAGTGCTGCAGGGGCTACAGTTGCTGCCATGTGTTTGAGTCTGTTTCTTTTAACCACGTGTTGCATACTATCAACATGAGCTTTATCACTGTGCCTTCTAGAGCTATTCTCATTCGTAAGCATATTTGTGTGCTTTGCTGTAAGCTCGTACATCTGACAAATCTCCGTGGCCATATTCAAAGTTAAATCACTATCGAGAAGCAAAATCTTTCTCACAGAATCATCTTTTATGCCACACACAAGTCTATCTTTTATCAACCCATCCCTTAGGTCACAAAATCTGCACGTTTTAGCTTTATTTTTCAGGTCAGTTATATATGTTTCAAAATTTTCACAAGGCTTTTGATCCCTTATGTAAAATAAGTGCCTTTCCACTGTAACATTTGTCTGGGGCTTACACATTTATCTAAATTTATGTTTTAAGCACCCTGGGCCCTCCCTTGACTCAGCTGGTACAACAATATGACGGTTTTCCCCTTCTCCAATATAGATAGCGGGTGCATGCACAAATGAGCATTCCCTTTCAATGGCTTCTGACCCAGCTAAATTATGTAAAATAAATGCCTTTGTATGATCATCTTTATCAGAAAATACAGCATGTATGAAAATGTCATACTCTTGCTCAAACATTCTCCAGTTCTTAGCAATATTACTGTGAAACACAAGTGCACTGGGTTTTCAAAATCCATCTGCCATGCCCACAAGATATGCAAAAACTGAAAATATGGCCCTTGTAATTATGTATGAACAAACAGTTTTGTGAGCTTGTAACAACATTCAAATGCACAATAAACTCTTTGAAAAATGCTCCGTAACTGCTGTACTTTTGTGAAATATGCCTTGTAATGGCTGTATTTTGTGAAATAGCTTTACTGTAACACTGCACAAACATGCAAACACATTATGCACTTCTGATATCTTGGATAGCTTTGCTTAATATGAAAAAATAAATGCTTTGTGAAAATGTGGTTGTTTCTCCTTATTTTATTCATTTTATGCAATTTGAACTTTATTTCAAACATTTTCCTTAGTAAATTCGAATACTTTTATCAATATCATACATATTGGTTTATGTGAATACTATTTAGAGCATTCTGTATGCTTGGCTTCATATTATCTGAAAAGAAATAGTGCTGAGCACATTTTAATACCCAAATTCATTTCTGACCTGTTTTGCAAAGTTTGCACATTTAGGGAATAATCCACTCCTTTATATCCCACCAGCATCTAAACAAGTGCCTTAAGTCATTTTATCCAAGCCATTTCTGACTCAATGTCCCTTCGCTGTGCTTCTTCTAAGTCCATGGGTGGAATTTAATAAACACTACATGAAGAGATTCTCTGTGTAGGAATAGTGTAGTGGCCTGAATATGGAATATGGCCACCAAGCAAGCCAGAAAACAGGGCTGGGGTGTGCATGAGCATGCAGACATCGTGTGGACACTTATGTGTCTGCAGAATGCAAATCACCTCATAAGCTGGTGAAAAACATGCAAATGAGGTGAATTTGGGATTCATCAAGCAGAAAGGCACCTGTGTAGGTGCTGTGGCAGCATAAGAAATGCATGCGGTTACAAACCGTGTACCAGAGTATACATTTTAAACAGGGGTTGTAAAAGACCAAAAAAAAGGCTGTATAGTGCACAGGCATGGGCAGCCATGGTGGTGCAGTGGTTAGCATTGCCACCTCACAGCAAGAGGTTTCTGGTTTGATTCTCAGCTGGGGTGCCTTCTGTGCGGAGTCTGCATGTCCTCCCTGTGTTTGCGTGGGTTTCCTCCGGGTGCTCCAGTTTCCTCCCACATCCCAAAGATATGCAGTAGGTGGATTGGACACTCTAAATTGGCCCTAGGTGTGAGTGTATGCATGTCTGTGCCTTCTGTGGAAGGTTGGGCACCGGGCTGGCAACTCAATACCATGAAACTCCACTGCCAATCATGAGCGGGTGGATGATCCACTGTGGCGACCCCTAACCAGGAAAAGCCGAAAGAAGAAGAAGAAGTGCACAGGCATGCAAATTGCCAAACTATGGCCAGTGAGTTATAAAAAGCAATGCAAATTATGAAAAATAAGTTTTTCTTAAATACATATTTTACATGGAAGTGGCAAGCAGCAACGGGCAAACATGCCATTTTGTAAATAAATAAATAAATAAATAAATAAAACTGGTAAAATATCACATTTACACATATGCAAAAGCATTGCATTATACTGCCCAGCATGCAGAGTCATACAATAGAAGGTTACAGTGGTTGCTATGGAGATAGGCCCTGGTATAATGTAGTATCCAGGGTATATGCAATTAGGTGTATGTAAATGAGCCAGGGTTATTGAATAGCAAAATGGGCCAACATGTCCATAGGTACTAACCATGGTAAGGGCAGAACAAAAAGCTAACATCAAAAGGGTGTGTGTCACAGTATGTTTAAGCCCATTGGAGCTTAGCAGCATCTGTTTGTGCTCAGCTAAGCACAGCTAAGTGTGTGGGGGGGGGTGTCTGAGGCTGCTAAGCTATGCTTCGTCCTGTGGCATGTGTTTTAGCTGGTTAAAGAAAAGCTAAGCATGCCCATGTACAGGGGAGGGTATAAACTGATGGGCGATGTTTTCACTAGCGCCATGGGTTTGTGCATCATGCCACAGTGTTTAGCAATGGAAAAAATTAAAAAATAAATAAAAGGAAATAGACTGGGAAATCCAATCAAGTATAAATGACTGATGCACCTGTTCAACAGACACTGGCCCATTAAAACCCCCGATGACATACCTATCAGGTGGAATGCAGCATAACAAGCCAATCACATAGGCTGCAACTGCAGTACACCAGTATAAAGTATGCATACACTCAATAATCTGATTTTCCCACATACTCTGTACCATTGGAGTACACACCTGGGAATTTTAACTGACAAAATGATAAGGGCTGCTGCTGAGGCTGAGGTCAGAGATGATGATGATGCTGACAATAGGCCCAGACTGAGAAGGAGAAGAGTGTTCGTGCCCAGGGTAACCTTTCAGGGGCTACAAAAATTGAAGATTGTAGAACACTACAGGGTGGACAGGGACATACTACAGGAATTCAATGAGCTCTGCCGCTCTCACCTCAGACCCAGAGCCAACAGAGGAGAACCCATTCCAGTGGAAACAAAGGTATGTGTAGCCTTAAGAATACTAACTACAGGTACTTTCCAAAGACCTACTGGGGACATGATGGGGGGGGGGTCTCACAGGCATCCATATCCAGGGTATTCCACCAGTTCATGGATGTCATGTTAACACATGCCAGTGAGCACATGTATTTACCCTGCACCCCTGAGGAGAGGACCAGCAATATGCATCTTTTCCACCATGTAGCACACTACCCAGATGGGTGCCATAGGCTGCACTCATGTACACTTCAACGCACTACATGGTGAGGAGGGTAGAGTCTACATAAACCGCAAGGGGTATCACTCCCTCAACTGCCAGGTTGTGTGCAATGCCCAATGCATTATCATAAATGTGTGTGCTGGCAGCCCTGGCAGTTATCATGACTCCCACATCTGTCATGCATTAGACCTGTACCAGACATTTGCCAGGAGGGGCATCCCATACTGCCATCTACTGTGGGATGCTGGCTACGCACTGGAAACATGCTATATGACACCCATCAGAAATGCACACACACCAACTGAAGAATGCCATAATGAGGAACATGCACAAACTAGGAACATAATAGAGCATGTGTTTGGGATGCTCAAGTCATGGTTACGCTGCCTTGACATATCTGGTGGAACCCTGCAGTACTCTCCAGCCACATGTGCACAAATGTTCATAGTATATGCCATGTAACACAATATGATCCTGTGGAAACAGCTTCAGCAGGAACATCACAGGAAAGGGCACACAGCCCCACAACACTGCCAAGGTCCCCACAGGTACAGGAATACTTGAAGGAGGAACCCACTGAGCCTCTCCCTGTAGCAGACGTAGGTGTGCCCAGTATGCCCTGACCTTGGCAAAGAGGCATTGCATAGCACATGCACTGACAACCTAGGGATCCAGGGACTGACACCTCACTTTGACTCACATAAATAGTAAAAAGGATGCCAGCCACACCACACTACCTGTACTTTACCATGTATAGGCTGTGTACTGTGTGCATCTGACACAGTCAGCCCTGAAGCACTGTCCTCTCAACTGCTGCAGTCACAAGGTAAGTCACTCTTCTTAACAACAAATTAATGGGGTAGTTGGTTGTGGTTGCATATGTATGGTATTGCTGCATGTATGCAAGGGAATGGAGTGAGCTCCTGGGATAGCACCAGACAACTGACAGCTATGTGGGACAACAGGGACTCTCTGCCAAGTACTGGCTGTCGCAGATTATGAAGTAGGCCCTAAGCCAGCAAAACCCACTGCACTATGTGAGGGACTTACAAACAGCAGGGCCATAGGACAGATGCATGGATGTCAATGTCAGAGTCCCCTACATACCTCTCAACCTCTTAGAGCAAGATATCTGTACAAATCCATAAAGAAAAGTGGGACAAAGGACCAAAAATAGGGACATTTTTTTTTAAATATTGGACTTACAAATTTAGAAAGTGAATAGAATAACAGGTTTGGCATTAGCATGAATTTTCTGAATGGTATGAAGTCTGAAACTCAAATGTCTGTCATTATTTTCTAACTTCAGTCTGTAATGAGTTGCTAGTAATTTGACAGAAATCCGCACTTTTATGAAAAAGGAACCCAATATATGAGGCAAACATCTGGACATTATTCAAAAATCTGTACAGCTGAGAGGTATGGTCCCCTACCCCTGACACACCCATTTCCCCATACAATTGCAATAACATATATGTTTGTAAGGTAATAGCAGCAGACCACACATTCCCAGGGCTGCCCCAATCAACTTGATAACATGTTCCATTTCCACAATACGCAGGAGTCAATGTTCTATGTATGTGTGGGGTTAATAGTGTCAGGACATAAGCTGCACTGTGTGTTGGCTGTCATGGGCTAAGTACATTACTGTGGTTGATAGGGTCCATGGTTCAAGACTGGCTGCACCTACTATTTTGCATATGAGCTACACCTACAGTAGGAGTTCTACAGACTGTCCAGATGTCAGTATTTGTTACTGCAGGAAAGCTGGAAAAAAACAGAGACACTGGAGAGACAAGGGGCCACAGATATAAACAGTACACAGTTCTGAGTAACCCAGACAGTGCCTAGTAGAACAGCAGGTTGTGACAAGTCAGTGTAGCACCAGGATATAAAGGAGGCCATGTAATTGTGTCAGTACCATCCATACCCTGCAAATGACAGGGTTTCGCAGAATGTCCACATGTATGGCTCATATATCTGTTCTGTCTGTCATAACATTGCATTTGTCAGGCAAACTATTGGCAAAACAATAAAGGTTGATGTGAAAACATAAATGACAGACAGTTGTGATGCAGACTTTATACCTATAAGAAAA
>NC_056725.1:1496857251-1496884751 GCF_019279795.1 Protopterus annectens | reverse complement strand
GTGTGTTTGAATGGGCATCCCGCTGCAACAGTATATGTCAGTTACACCCTTTTAAGGGCCTGTGCAAGCCTGTTAATCCCCACTGGCAATCATTACAGCACCCACAGATGTCATCCACCTGAAAGTAGTGGTAGACACTGCAAAACCATATATGTTCTGTGGTGCATGTGATATGTATATAGTGTTATTGTATCTAAAACTAGGCAGGTAGTGGGTTCTACTGTCAATAACGGAAGTTCATGAGTGTGTATTTGTGTGTGCGTGTGTGTGTGTGTGTGTGTGTGTGTGTGTGTGTGTGTGTGTGTGTGTGTGTGTGTGTGTGTGTGTGTGTGTGTGTGTGAGTGTGTGTGTGTATATATATATATATTCTCTTGATGCAGTGTGACTGTGTTAGGCCCAACACCATACCTCTCAACACCTTTAAGCAAGACATCTGGATAAAGCCATACAGAAAAGTGGGACAAATGCCAAACATTAGGGTCAATCTTTAAATATTGCTCTTATAAATATAGAAAGTGGATAGCATAACAGGTTGTGCATTAGCATGCATTTTCTGAAGGGTATGAAGTCCGAAATGAAAATATTTGTCATTATTGTTTAATATCAGTTTTTAATCATGTGCCACAAATTTGTCAGATTGCCACAATGTTATAACAGATAGACCTAAAATATGTGACAAATATCAGGACATTCTGCAGAAATTTGTACAAGTGAGATGTATGGCCAACACCTGTCCCACCCTGCAGGTTGCAGTCCATGTTTGACCAGGTGTAATCTGTAAAAACAACTCCAACAATTCAGACATCCAAGAGTTTAGGACAACAAACATTTCCTAAAGTTGTGTAATAGTTGCATAAAGCAGTTATGTAACATCAGAAGCACCTTAATGTAATGAGACATAGTATACACTATGTAAATCTGATACAAAGAATCTGTCATACTGGAAAACCAAGAGAACTCCTGTCCATTACACTTGCCATGGGTATGGTGTGTGTCCTGCCAACTCTCATGATACTACAAGAACAGTCCTACATTGCCCATTTTATAATGTGGCACCCTACTCTGTGTTGCTCCTGTGTGTGCATTATGTACACACGTGGAGTCCCTGTCAGTAGCTGCTGCCCCCAATGACCCACGTGTATCGAGGCATGAATGCTAACTGCAACCACCCACATTTGTAGGTACTGCCTAAGGCTGTAACAACTGTACGTAGTGTGCTATCTATCATTGACCCACCAACTGATGTTACGTCACCGCAACAGGGTCATACATTGGGTATGGAATGGTGCCAAGGTCCTGGTGTCAACCTGAATGCAGAAATAGTACTATCATGACATATGGCAAGGACATGTCCCACTATTTCCCATATCAATGGCAAGCCCATAAATACACAACCTGCATTTGGAGACCTGGATAGTCAGGTTGATAACACTGTTGCATTCGGCCATCAAGTAGTGGCAGTGGTCAGAAAAGAATTGTACATGTTTCACCACATAGGTAAAGGGAGTGCATCCAGAATAAAGTTGGACATTACATCTGTATAGTCCTCAGTCAGTGCAACAATAATTTAGTACCATGGCCTGTTTGGTATGTACCTATCCAGACATCTGAAGCAACTGGAAAGGCCATAGTAATACACATAAAGGTAATATATGGCCTCCAAAACCTGTTCCATACAGACATCCTTGAATCAGTAGTGGCCCACTCAGTATTGGACAGGTTGCCCACAGGTGGGCGATGGCATGCCTAGATGGTAATGCTGTGCCCAGCCCTTCAACATTTGACCCATATATGTGAGTCTAACTCTCTATGAATTACCAGCATGACAGGAATTAATCTGATATGTGACATCAACAAAACCTGCTGGAGAGAAAGGTTTGCCTCACAGTGCTGCCCTGTCACAGGAATGCACTTCCAGACATGTCAAACAGAGTATCATGCAGACCCTCATCTAGTGCAGCCATGATGAGTAAATGAGAAACCACAAATCTGTCCCAGGAGTCGCATCTGTGTCCCTCAATGACAGGGGCAACAGGTGTTGATCGATGATTCTGTGGGATAAAGTAATGTCTAGGCTTGTAACAGACCTAGGGCCATTGCTGTAGTAACCTTCTATGATCCTATAAACCTGTGATCCTACAGAACTCCCAGGTGACATGTATCAAGAGTACCATGATGTGTCAGGGGATATACATGTAAGATTACGCTGTCCACTCCATTGTCTCTCACACACTGTTCTACACATACGCACCTAGGTAACCATGCACATATACAGCTGTACCTCACCGATGTCACATTTCTGCATTGCCACTATGCCATCCTGAGCTGCTGTACTGGCAGCAGATCCCCATGACATGCACACACAGACACCTGCAACAGAAACAGAATAAGGTCTGGGAGGCAACAATCACAAAGCAATACTAACAGAGATACAGCATCATGGCACAATGGTACATACACTTTCATGTGTATGCATGACAATTACCAGCAGAAAGCACCTTACAGGGCATGACACTACTGCACTACAAACTGCCATTAACTGCACTATATTAACCCTGTGCATCAGACACATATTAGCATGTCCCTACAATGATGGTATGGATGACAGGGATGTGGTACAGGTATCATCACATGCACAGAGTGTGATGTGGGGTTGGCAAAGGCCTATGCTGTGCCACACAGTTGACACTGTGTGTGTGTGTGTGTGTGTGTGTGTGTGTGTGTGTGTGTGTGTGTGTGTGTGTGTGTGTGTGTGTGTGTGTGTGTGTGTGTGTGTGTGGGCCATGAAGAGGAGCTGTGTGTGTCTGGTGGTGACCTGCATGTGGCAATGATATGTCAATGTGTGCATACACACAGTTAAGCTATGTGCCAGCCCTACACAAGGGTATGTTCCTACCCTTTGCTGCCACTGGACAATTTTTAAAAATGTTAAGTGAAGGTTAGCACCGCACAAACCCACTAAGCTTGGTTGAGGAGTGCTTAAACTGGCAATGTTTAGCAATGCTTAGTGGTGTGCAAACCTGTTTAGCTGAGCTGTGGACTGCTTAAACTGGGATTGCTAAGCAGTGCCCAAACCAGCTAAGCAGAGCTGTGTGTTGTTAAGTACTGCTAAATCGGTTCCTGTTTAAGCATCACTTGGCTTGGCTTAGCAATGCTTAGAAGAGATTAGCTATGGGCAAACCAGAGTTTTGCATAAATTAAAAAAAGTATTGAAAGTAATTGTTCGTTAATGACACTTTATAATTATGTGTATCTGTTTTATTTTATATCTCTTACACATATGCATTTCACTACATTAACTGGTAGTCTAACTTTAATGTATTGAACACTTGTTTGCAACTGGGGATTTTATCCCCGGGTCTCCACTGAAAATGGGCTTCTGGTTCAGCTGGACTAACCTGGCTAACAAATGTCAATGTATACATTAAAAAAAATAATAAAACATTTCCTTATTGCATGTAAAAAGCTGAATGGCCTGTATTTGAACAATACACCTACTGTACACGAGGCCATCATTCTAACCATTCAGCTAATGAGGATATGGTGATTAGAGCTATATAGTTCTACACAGCTCTCAGTTACATTTAAGCATTGCTGAGCACGAGACCACACTGATCTGGTCAGCTATGTTTAAAATTGACCATTTTGCATTCAAATTAAAAACATTTGCCTTCTATTTTTAGATGTCTGGCATATGTTCATTGCTAAGAGGCACATCATGCAAACATAGGGGAAAGAAAAAAAAGGGAAATCACATTTTAACATTTATATTTCAGTGCCATCTGGCACTTTTAAAGTATAGGGGGTGTATTATGGATATTATAACACACCCCATATAAACAGAAAAAAAAAATGGCCAAGTAAAACAATTAACTTTTGTATTTCAGTGCCATCTGGCACTTTGACAGTATAGGAGGTGTGTTACACATCTCTGAGCACTGTAACACAGCCCCAACACTCATTCAGTAACCATGTATACAGCTGTCCCTCAGTAACATGCCTTCATTAATATGCAAGGAGTGCTGCTGAGGGGGAGCTGCAGACATGGCCATGGTTCACTCTGTGTAGAGCTTGCACTATTTCTATTTGGCGTTTATTAAATCTGGGGGCCTGTCCTTTTAGACATGCACTTCTGACACCATGTCACTTGTTCATCTCTAATACCTATAACAAGAAGGCTTGGGGTTTTGTTCATATGCTTTAATACATACAAACACATGAGGATGGATAGAAACATCATTAAATACACACTAGTTAACAGACAAAGCTTACATGCATACATGTTTACAACTCAACAGTGAACTACAAAATGGCAGTCAGGCTCGCATGTGCTCAGTATTTATACACGTGTGTAAGCCCTTGGATAGCTTCTAAAAGATATATACACACATATTGCTCTACACTATGTATGGGGGAATCAGAGATTAGGTCATTCCAGTTAATGTTAGTATTGTCTAGGATAATGGTTTCATTGTTAGATTTTGAGTAGTCGAAGCAAGAAGGTCTTCTAGTATCGGGATGTTTTGTCCTGGTGGGATGTACAGCACTGCAACTGTTAGTTGTTTACAGTTGTTTATTTGTAGGGTTGGAATAAGAAGGTCTGTGTTTTGGAAAGACGGACTATATTTGAGCTAGGGGTTATTGTTATGTAGCTACTTTAGAGTAAAGCTACACCTCTGCCTTTTTTATGTATTCTTTTGGCTCTGAGAATGTTATAGCCTTGAGGAAAGATTTCAGTATCTAGAATATGCAGTTTAAGCTGAGTTTTGGTTATGGCTACTATATCAGGTGAGTACTGTGAGAGCCATATGTGAAATTCTGTAATTTTGTTGAAGATACAACATGTATTTAGTGTAATAATTAGGAGATGTTTTGTTGAGGAAAGCTGGAGGAGATAACTGGGAGAGTAGGTCCAGGATTAGGATGGATATATTCACATTTGGATAGTTTTAGAAGAAAATTTAAGAGCAGTGGAAGGTAGTTGAATATGATGGCATACCTAGGTAGTGAGTGGATTAATAGTTTCTGTTTGGTGAAGTAGGGAAGGATTTGGATTTTTGTATAGTGTATATAAGTATGGTTGAAAAAGAGCAGGATATGTTAG
Source organism: Protopterus annectens (assembly GCF_019279795.1). Classification (NCBI taxonomy): domain Eukaryota; kingdom Metazoa; phylum Chordata; order Ceratodontiformes; family Protopteridae; genus Protopterus; species Protopterus annectens. The sequence goes on along the minus strand of NC_056725.1, from coordinate 1,496,879,647 downwards.
AAAAGATATCTAAGTTGGTTTGTGGAAGAAGGGAAAGAGTTGGTGTTTTTCTGTATAATGGTGGTAAATGGGATATTGGTGATGTAGCTTGGGTTAGAATGCATAATAATGTACTGAGACATGTAGCAAGGAAGCTGATGTTTAAGGAACTTGACATTGTTCTGGGATTAAGGGTTAAAACAGTATGGAAGAAGTTAAGTGATGAATAGTGGGGTGGGGGAGGTAGTTAGTTGGATGGGTTGGTAAAAATAAGGTGTGATAGCATGTGGAGTATATTGGCTAATTGGTCTGGGGAAGAATACAGTTTGGAGCTTGGTGATGATTTACTAATTGGTTTGAGGAGTCAAATGAAATATAAGAGTATGGAAAGAGGGGTTGGGTGGGAATAGGGGTAGGGTAGATGAGGGGAGTGATCTGGAGCACAGTGATGGTGAACAAAGCAGGCAGAGCCACTAGAGGTGGATTGCATAGGAGAAATACAGTCTGTCCATGAGGGTGACTGGAGCAGGCAGAGCCACTAGAGGTGGATTGCATAGAAAAAAAAAACAGTCTGTCCAGGACTTTTAAGATGTAATTATGAGAGAGTGGCAGTGAGGTTAAGTAAGTGGAATTAAGCTATTATATTAAAAGAAAAAATAAAAAGAATCCTGAACTGCAAAAGATGAAGAAATATGAGATGGTGTTTCCCTTAAGTTCTGACTTAGTTACCATTAGGTTTTAAAAAAGTAATAAAACTAAACTAGGAGCAGAGAAGAAAAGAATGAGAAAAATATCGATACGAGTTTAGCAGAAAATGGACCTATCTAGAACTTTGTCTAAGAAGGGAGGAAGTATGGAGAGAGGCAAATGAAATTAGTGTGCACGCCCTTATACAGTATAAGCCTATGATAGCTTTTATCTATCTAATCTTTTAATTAAATACTTATAATGCAATAGGAGATGTATGTTGAGCACTCAAAAGATTTTGTTTTATTTAGCAGGTGTTGTGGGTCACTTGTTGGCCTTGCATTGAAGGTGATTCTCAAGCCAGTTTTTTGGGGGAGAAGGTGTGAGAAAACTGATTCTTCTGAGGTAAAAGGCTAGCACACTATATCTCAGGAGCCAGGGCCAGGGGCTGCTACAGGGACCATGTTTAATGTAGAAGTTTATTGCCTTGTCTAGAGGGAGCATTTTTAGCATACACCAGTTAATCTTTTTAGTGTCTCAATGAAGATCAATGGGTTAAACTTAGTCAGGTTCCTTATTTGTTTATACTGGTGTAAATTTTGAAAGGAGGGGGCATTTTGGAGAACAAAGGCGGGGAGGTAGTCACTGAGGGTGTTTAGGAGTGTACTGGGAGACGATATTTTATTGAGGTTAGTGACCAGAATCCAGTCTAAAATGGAGCTACTGTCATTGTTCCTATTAGGTCTGGTTGGAGATGTGATACACTGAGTAAAGTTAAATAAATTATGTTAGAGTGTTGCATCTGAGATGTCATGCTAATCAATATATAACATCCCCCATCCATTTTAATGGTAAGCCATAAGGTAATTAATTGGCAGGTTCTAATACTGTACCAGACAAATGCTTACCCCACTGGTGTCCTGAACAAGAGAATTTTTCAAATCTGTTTCATACCACTTTTAAAATAAAAACAACAGACTAAAAACATTAACATGGCTCTCATGGTCATGTCCTTTTTCTATGGTGCCAAGATAGCTCAGCATTGAGGGACATGTTACTTATTTCTGGCCTTAAGAGTTATCACTGCAAGAACCTCTTCTCCATTACTATAGGTATGCTGTATACTTTAAAACCACAGATAGCTTTCCAACCCTTGGTCCTTTGGAGAGTTTGCCATTCCAGACTGATATAGCATCTTCCTTAGCTTCAAGTATAAGACCCAAAAAAAAACTTTAAATGTTACCTATACACCCTTCTCCATTTCAGTTTCATGAGGTAAGAGGAATTCCCTGGTTTAATCCAATATCATTGCACTGCCATACAATGTCTTTAATCTAGTCTGACATAGTGAAGGCAAAAATCCTACACATATCATATTTCCTCAGATGACTTTCATAAGTTATATGGTCTATACTAGGTCAGTGGTTTAATTGTCAATGTACAGTGGTTCATCTATCTTAAGAGACACATCCAGAGCTACCCTATGTAAGCAATTGTTAGTGAATGGGGAACATTCCCTGCCTCCTGTTCCAAACTGGTGATCTCACAGCTATCATCATTGTTGCATTCATCATCTCTGTGAATGTGAGTGTCTGTTTTCTATAAATGGACCCCTGATGTTAGATATAGAGTCAGTATCAGAGCTATTTTCTATACATTTAAGGTGTATTACTAAAGCAAAGGATAAATATACCATTCTCACATCAGAGACTGAAATCATACTAAGTTGTTGAGTTATAGTTCAGTAACTGGAAAGGTTGGAAATATTCATTTAATTATCATTCCAAAACACCTACATCTGCCAATGAGTTCCACAGCCAGCAGGACTAGCATACATATATGCATACATATATACATACATACATACAAATATTTCAAGCAAAGACATTATTGCCCTTCTAGCCTGCCAATATACCAAGATGTTTGTTCCCATAATAAGTGTCCAGGCTGTTCTTAAAAATATCTTAACTAGTACTTGTTTTAATATAATTTGGCAGTCTATTCCATGCATCAGCTACTCTTACAAAGAGCCAGTTAGTACAATTTTCATTCCTATAGCATATTCTACAGAGGTTGTCTGATGATTCTCTAGTACATTTTGATAACCCCAGACATTCCCAGAGATAGTTGTATCTAAATGCCCTATATAACTGAATAAGATCTCCTTTTAGATATATATAAGAGACACTGTACAAGTTCAGATATTTTAATCTTTCATAACTTAAATTTCCACATACATGGAAGCCCTTAGTATATTTCTGCTGTGCTCTTTCCAGTTTACTCATGCTTGTTTATTTATAGGGTTTCCATATTGTTATTACATACTCAAATTTGGGTCTAATGTAACTAACAAACAATGACTTCATCATGTCTGATTTCCTAGACTTTATAAATGTTTTTATACAACATATAGTTCTATAACTATCATTAACAAATCCATTGATATGATTAGAATAACTCAAAGCTGGATTTACCTATCCATATACCCAGATCAATAAATGAAGCTACAGTTTCAATCACTGTGTGCTGTCTTAAATATTCACATTTCAATGTATGTCTCCCAGATCTCATATGCTTAGTGTTTGTTGTATTTAACAACATATTATTCTCCTGAGCCCAAATGGTCAATTTAGTCAAGTTCTTTTGCAGACATGCTTTATCTGTAACACATGTAATAACTTTACCCAATGTCAGGTCATCTGCATATAGACTATAGAACACCTCAGATGAAAAAGTTAGGTCTGAAAGATACAATCTAAACAAGTAACAGCCTGGGAGAGAGCCCTGTGGGACACCCTGACTGTAACCAAGAATTTCACCTGTCCAATTGCTGTATGATACTTGCCATGACCTATCTCTATGCCATGCAGCTATCCATCTTATCAAGAGTACATTGATACCTAGTTGTTCTAATTGATTGCCCAGTGTTTTGTGTATGACCGTGTCAAATGCTGAAGTTAAATCTATATAAATTACATCACAGCACAAATTTTCATTCATAGCTGTTATTATACTGTTATAGAACATTATATTACAGATGGCAATCAATCTATTTTCAATATATGCATGCTGTTATATGGTTTCAAGTCCCAGCCTATCCACTTCTGACAATAACTTATCCAATATTACCTTCTCCATTATTTATTCACAACATGAACATAACCTTAAGGGTCTATATGACCCTGGAGTTGTCCTACTCCCCTTTCCCTTAAAAACAGGTTTAATAAGTAAAGAACTCCAATCTTGAGGAATTGCCCCATATTTATATGAGCTAGTAAATAAGAGATATAATGGTACTGTAAATTCGTGCTGAAGTGTTCTTGGGGCATTACTATTAATTACGTTGGAGGCACGGTGGTGCAGTGTTTAACATTGATGCCTCACAGCAAGAGGTTTTCTCGTTCGATTCTCAGCTGGAGTGTCTTCTGTCCAGAGTCTGAATGTCCTCCCTGCATTTGCGTAGGTTTTTTCCAGGTACTCTGGTTTCCTCCCACATTCAAAAGACATGCATCTGGAGTGTTTCTCTCTAGGCCCCTGCTGAAAATGGACTTTGTCCTAGTCAGACTTTCCCAGTCAACAAATATTAAATAAATAAAATAATTCCCTCTGCATTGTTTGGACCCAGGTTGTGCAGTTAATTTTTAATATAGTTTAATTTGATTTCAGTTTTTGTGGTTACCTGGAGGCAACTAAGACAAATTCTTACCCCTTTGTGGAACAAACTGTTTTGCATAAGATCTTGAAAACTCATCTATAACCACTTTAGAATCTACACACAGTTTATCAATTCATATGTCTTTACTCCTTCCAATTATTATATATCTATAAAAAGGTTTCTTATTATGCTCAGTATCTTTATATAAATTTTCTTCAAAATTTTCTTGATCTTCTCTCACACTATGCTTAATTTGTTTGTCCAGCTTATTTATTCCAGTTTCAAAGCTGTTCATAGGTTCATAGGTGTGTACTAGGCTAATGGCCCTGGACCCTTTACAAACCTAACCTGTAGGATTACACTGGCATCGTGCCAGCTGACCTAAGTGCTTCTGTCGAGTAGAGTCACTGGAGTGATTCCCAGAGTGAATTTTTTATTTGTCATCCACTCATCAAGATTTCTCTTGAAGAGGGCCAGTGAGGTGCTCTGTTTGACATGCATCAGACGTCTATTCCATAGCAAGGGTAGTCTCTGGGTTAGGAATATGTCCCTCCAGCACGTTCTGTTGATTGAGGTAATGAGGTTGAGGTCTCTGGAGCATGTGGTGTGGAGGTTTTGGGATTTCTTTAGATATAGCATTTCTAACAGAGCTGGGTCAGACATGGCTTTATAAGTCAAGCAGACATCACCTCTAAGTAGGCGAAATGAGACAGAGAATTGTTGAAGTCTTTTGAGTCTGTCCATATAGGACAGGTGTTTAAGGCCTAGGATCCTCTTTGTGAGGTACTTTTGTGCCCTCTCCAGTTGTTGCAGGTGTCTAGTGAGGTACATGCCAAATGGGGCATTGTACTCAATGACTGGCCTAATGAGGGGAGAGTAGAGGGAGACAATGACCTTTTACTTTGAATGCAAAACCCTTAATAATGAGATGTGCCATAAAGAAGGACTTTCTGACCACAGTGGCAGTGTGGTGGTCAAAAGAGAGGTTGCTGTCAACCTGTGCACCCAGATCTCTTATAACACCTTGTGTGTTCAGTGGACTACCATCAATTTGTTAGTTCATGGGAACTGTTTTTTCCCAAAGGGGATGATGACACAATTTTTGACATTGAGGTTAAGGGCATGGTTCTGACAACAGTTGGTCTCAGTGAGGCCTTTCTGTAGGATATCAACACCACTTGGGGAGTTAATAATGGCACCCAATTTGAAACTGGCTACAAACTTTGGTCCAGGGGCACTGGAATTAATGAATTCCAGGAAATGCTGGGCTAGTGTATTGGTACATGAGTAGTTTTCCCAGTTAATGGAGGAGTAGTTGAAGTCGCCTAGTATGAGTGTGTTAGGTTGGACCCTAATATTCTCCAGGGTGCTTAGGAACGTGGAGTGAGTGTCTTGGGACATGGTTGGGGACCTATAACAGACTACACCCTGAATCACTGTCTTACCCAATGTTAGCTGCACCTGAAGTAGCTCTGCTGCATTATGTTGGGTTACCAGTTTGGAGGTGTGCGCATCCTTTATAAATATGGAAACATCACTGCCTTTGGAGCTTCGATCCAAGTTTTAGGGCCAAAAGGTGTGCTATCCATTTCAAAGAGTACTTCAAGCAAGTGCATTTTGAGATTTAGACTTCTAGCATTGAGCAGCATGACCCTCAAATTGCATTTGTTTGTAGCTGTTACGGTGGAACACCACCTAAAAAAGGCACTCTAGGGGTGGCAAGAGCCTTGGCTGGTATCCAGTAGCCCAGCGGTGACAGATGCAGGCCATCTCTGGCAAAGCATCAAGGTCTGTCAATCATGTCATTCCAGGCAGACAGATACTGGATCCCCTTAGAATCCCCACCAGAAACTTGGCAAATTGTTGAAATCAGTCATTTTCTGCTTGTACTGTGGTATCATTCTGGGTGATGGTAGGATGCTTCTCAGGGATAGGGTCGTATCTGCCTGGGCTACAGAATCCAAGAGCTCCTCCATGTCTCTTTTCATGTAGTCCAGGGAGGCACGTCTCAGGTCATTCACACCCACATGTACAATGACAAAGTCATATTTGTACCTGTTGTTGAGGGACCAGAGTGCATGCGTTATATGGTGGATCTTGGCACCTGACAGGCAGCTAACTGTTACTTTCTCCTTATTCAACCTAGGGAGTGGGACATCAGTGTGCCTCACTATTGAGTCACCTATGACTAGTGTGCTGGGCATGCTGTTTTGCCTTAGGGGCTTTGGTTGAAAGGCACATTGTTTAGGAGAGTTATGTGTCTCGTGATTAGTGTTGTGCTGTGGTGGTCAAGTGTGCTTCTGACTTGGAGGTATCTGCTGTTTGGGTAGATTTTTATTGAGACCCTCTGCAAAGGTGGGTGTGTGGTTTGTGTTTTTATGTGAAGGCAGTGCTGGTGTGTGTTCTGGAGGGCTATGTGTTCCATGTGATATGGTGCATATGTTGACCTTCTCCTCTTGACCAGCTATTCCGGTCTTGGCTGGAGAGTGTGTGGCTTCCAATTTGGATATATATGTGCATCTCTAGCAAGTCTGAGTATTGGGAGGTAATAGGAGAGGGTTGTTGGTGTACATGAGGCAGTTGCTACATTGACTCAAGATGCCCAAGTTCACGAGGTTAACAGGAGAAAGCACAGAGAACTGACTTTTAGACATGCCTGGAGGGGTGGGCATTAATAATAAGTACTGAAGCTGTTTCCTTGTAGAACGTTTAGTGCTGGTAGCACTTTTGTGTGCAACAATAATTGCTACAAGAAGTCTGGTATGGTAAAGTGCTAGACTAATAAGCTAGTAAAAGTGCAGGAGAGGAATGAACTAGTAGATCTAAGGGAAATTTTGAAGACTGACTTTGGCATCTCTCAGGAGCTTACAAACAGTCCTGGATACAGCAAATCTGTATCTGAACTAAACTACTTACAGGAAAGGTGGGAAACAAGTGCAACATGGGTTTTTAAACCAGAAAGTTGGAAGAGATGGAAAAACTGCCCAAATGACCAATAAACTACAAATTCTGGGCCAGAAACCACTCTTCTTGTGGTAGATAGACTACCTAATGCTTACCACTCCCACTGATAAACTAGAAGGCTTCCCTCAACACAGAAAGGCATGGGGGGGTTAGAAGCTTACAAACAGTCCTGGATACAGCAAATCAGTATCTGGACTAAACTAGTTACAGGAAAGGCGAGAAAAGTGCAAATGCATGCTTTTAGATCAGAAAGTTGAAGGAGATGGAAAAAATACTGCCCAAATGGCCAATGAACTACAATTTATGGGCCAGAAACTGTTCCCTTGTGTAGTGCTTATCACTCCCACTGACATGATAGAAGGCTTCACTCCAACAAAGAGTGGCTTGGGGGGCTCAGAAGCTTACAAACAGTCTTGGATACAGCAAATCTGTATCTGGATTAGACTAGTTATAGGAAAGGTGGGAAACAAGCGCAAATGTGGGCTTTTAAACCAGAAAGTTGAAGGAGATGGAAAAAGTGCCTATAAACTACAATGTCTGGGCCAGAAACCACTCCTCTTTTGGTAGATAGGCTACCTAGTGCTTACTACTCCCACTGATAAGCTAGAGGGCTTCCCTCAACACAGAAAGGCTTATATTTTTTGACTCTCACCTTAATCAGGTATCTTGTTCTTATGGAAATATATCCCCTTGGCACTACATACCTAGATCCTGATGTTAAACATTTTTTTTTTTTATTTTTTGCACTCATTCCTCTTTCAAAACTTTCAACATTCCATCTGCAGTTTTTCCACTGACCACATCACTGTAGTTAGTTTTACATGGTGACTGCTTGCTTGCAAATAATCTTTAATTAATCTTCTGTACATTGGTTTAGATTTCAGTTTGGCATATTATCTAGCAAAAAATAACCATTATTACCCCATGATCACTGCATATCAATGGTGATAAAACCTGACTTGAAGTAACAGTAATTTCATAGGAGCACAAACAGTCTAGTATGTTCCATTCCCTGGTAGGTTTTTTACAATCTGAAGCAATTGTTGCTCCTTAATATACATTATGAACAATTTTCTTACTAACATTGTTGAATCAATATTATTCCAATCTGTTTCTTGTAAATATAAGTCCCCAGCTAATATTATTCTTCCCTCATGTGTTTCATCCAAGAAATGCATGAATTCCACAAGGTTATCTGCACTTGACTTTGGTGGTCTATACACTCCAGTAATTGTTATATATTCCAGGGTTGTCTTTATTGTCATTTTTACACAGTCTATAGTATTGTTCTTATCAGTGAACAAGTAATAATCACAGGTCTCATAACTATCTTTAATCCCTATCATTACACCTCCACCTGATTTTTTGTTAGAATGTCTGTTACAGTAAAAGCATTTATACCCTGACAGAACTTGTTTCAAATCATTGTTTTTTAAGCATGTTTCAGAAACAATAATAACATCAGTCTTGTGGAAATGTAGCACATTTTCAAATTGAAAACTTCATTATTAATGCTTCAAGCATTAACAACCAACAGAGATGTATCAAATGTTGTTATCTGTTAACTGTTAAATTTTCAACCTGGCAAAAATCCTGCCTAGGAGTTGTCAAAAATTGCAAAATATCTGCTGCAAAAATGTTCTTCCCTGATCTTGACAAATGTATGCTACCCTGTCTGAACACATGTGCTAAAATCTAGGCTTGAATGCTCTACACATTTCCATTTTTTTTTAAATGGGACATTTTTTCCATGTAGGTATTTACCCAGAAAATCTTTTCATTCACAATGACCTGACTATCCTCTTTATATATTTGATTTGTGAAAACTAAATCCAAATACCAATACAAGCCATACTATCTAAGAGGACTGTAAGTTCCATACTAACAGTCAAGGAGTCCTTGCAGATGAGATCATTTCTACTGACATAAATGAAAACAGATCCATACTTCCTTACATTAAGGAGTTCCAAGGCTTGCCTTACATCCTCTGTATTTGCTCCTGTCAAGTATAAAACTATTCAATGTTCATTATCTTTGCTGCAAATATAAGTATCATTTCCTGTAATAATTGAATCTCGAATTACAAGAATATCTTTTCTGACCAGATCTGAAGAATCTTCAACTTCTAATTCAGTAATAGCTGGCTATCAGTTGTTACAACGGAATGATCTTCATCACCATTAGTCTTATTAATCCCACTGTTTTCATTGCGTATTAAATTTTCACGCATACAATTCTCATCCATCTGGCCTTTACAGCCACAGCTTGAGCCATGTAGTCAATGTATGTCTTTCTCTTCTTTTTTTCTTACAGTAATGTTTAGATAAATTTATTTAAATAATAAATTTAGACTTGATTCTTCTTTTCACCAGCCCCCCTTACCTCTTTTTTCTACCTTCTCTTTTAGAAAAATTATGCCTTTTTCTGTAGACTAAATGTTTTCTTTTAGAAAAATGTTATCATTCCCTGTAATCTGTGTATTACAAAATAAAGCAGTGTCCTTTTAGTGTGTATTCTCTTTACTTTACAGACATTTAACATTTTTTGTTCTTCCTTATTTGTTGTGAACTTCTTTCTTTATTTTTTTGTTTCTTTCCAAACACTCTGAATCCTCATGTTGCTCAATACTTGCATCCAGAATTCCAAAGTTGTCAGGGCACCATTTGTTTCTTAGGAGTTGAATAATCTTTACAGATAGTAGATGCATCGGGTCTATATCATATGAGCGAATTGCACAAATTGCGAATGTTCATAATATCAAATATACAGAACCTCGAACGTCCTATTGTTGGGGGCTGCACCCCCTCACCCCCGCTAAATATATATTCCAACTCTGAGATCGCACTACAGTGAGGAAAAGGCAAATATCCCATTTTTCACTGTACCGGGATCTCAGAAAAAGCACTTTGAGGTCCGGTACATTTGATATTATGAGTGTTCGCAATTTGTGCGATTCGCTCATATGATATAGACCCGATGCATCACTTACTAAATATGTTCTATTTGCTCTTTGCCTAACATTATTTATCACACCAGTCCAGTCATTAACATATATAGTAAAAGTTTTCCAAGCAGTGAATATAGTAACAGAGATAAAAAACTGGAATTTAAATCTTTAGAAAAGGGTAGGAGCAAACTACACAGGAAAAAAAATGGGAGTAGTAGAAAAAATACATACAGGGGAGGAATGAGGTTTAAAAGAAGCAAAGACTTAAGCAAGTTATGTAATGTTTGAATGAAAATTATTGGGTAGATTATAAGTGATGTGTAATGTTTGCAGCTGGGAATGTGTCAGTATGGTTTGTGATGTGAAATTCTTGCAACCAGAATTGTGCTGGTGTGGTTTGTTTTCATTTTCTATAAATGCATGATTGCTTATAGATGTTTCTTGTTTTTAAAAAAGGGGCAGGAATTTAATAATTTATTTAATGCTGCTTAGGTTATATGATATATAACAATATTTGTGAAACATAATGTTTGTTAATTTAATTTGTTAATGCAATTTGATTACTTTTGTAAAAATGTAAATTTGCCTGTGTCACAAGTGATAATTCAATAAAGGCATTTAAAAAATATTCTCTAATCCATGCCAGTTGCACAAGTGCAGTCTTCATCAGGAAGTCTAGATTTACTTCTAATAATGGTAAGTAAATCATCCAACTTTTTACATGAGGAACACAGATCATCAGTGTTATCAGGTGTTAAATATGCATAGCATTTATTACATTGTACAAGATATTTGTGCTTTAGCAAATCATTAATGACATACACATTTAAGGAATCCATCGTCAGCTCCAAATAAATAAAATATTATAAAAGAAAAGAATAATCAAAATCAGTAACCTTAGAAATCTAAGAGAACTTAAATTAAATTCTATATGAAAATTCACACAAGGAATATACAACTAAATACTAATGTTAGTCCAGTAAAGTTGTTGTTCTGATCATACATGTTCTGAAAGTCAGACAAAAGCTGTAATTCCTTTATGTCACTATCCCTTGAAGTTGCACTTCTTTTTAACAGTAAAGATCAATAAGTCACAAGCCAAGATTGGATTGTTTAGATTAGCACTGGATTATACTCTCGCCAGTCTGTGTGAATTTATAGCTGACTAGGCCCCTTGGGGTGGCGCTTGTCTGTCTAAAACCTTTCCATTTCCAGAAACCAACAGTGAAAATTAAAGGTAAAACAACAAAATATAAATCAAAGTAAATCTTTTTGTCTACAAGCTATCCCTTCCTTCCTACAAATAGTGAAAAACAGTGGTAAAAATAAAATATAAATTCAAATAAAACTTTTCGGTCACCTCGACAGTATATCACAAACCAAGATGGGATTGTTTAGATAAGCTCTCACTTAACAGAACATCAAGCACATGGTGAATTCAGTGAATACGACTTATCACTGCATAATAACTTCCCATTCTAAGACACCTAATGTTGCACCCCTATTTCCCATGTGTTTTTCTTATCAGTGAAAAGCATAGTCGCGTCTTAATGGCCCCAGACTATTTTGTTGGTTTCTCATTTAATAAATTACTCTTTTTTCCTCCTCCTCTGTTTATAAGTGATGAGTAAACATTGTTGATTTTCTTTACAACGTTCTCTTCCATTTCCTTATTTCAAACTGAAACCTTTATTTACAAACACCTTCTTACTCTGCAGGGTGCTGTACCTCTCTGGTGTAGCATCTGGTTGTTGTTTGATTCTTTACTTGCTCTTAATGGTCATACCTTAGCCATCTAGGGTAGCTGACTCTAGTTGATTATTCTTTTAGTCTTGTGTCAGGACTTAAGTGACTATGGCTTTGATTTGGTTCAGGTTGCCTATTGTCTCTAGTAGTTTACAAGTCATGCGTTCTGCTTTGGTTACAACTTTTTTTCAAATTGTTTTCAGATTCCACAGTTTTAAGTTCTATGATCTGGCTTAATTACATTTTAGCAACACTGTTAAACAGGAGTCTCATTGTTTTAGTTTCCCTACATTTTGCTGTGTCCCAACAGAACAAATATTTAGCTTCATATTTTCAATTCAATGAAAACTTCATCCAAAGAAAAAAGGTTAATAATTTGAGACTTTGTCTCTCACAATGCCCCTATGTATATGCATGGATTGCAAACTTCAGAAATGCAGAGGAAAAAGCACACATGGATACACACACACACACACACACACACACACACACACACACACACACACACACACACACACACACACACACACACACACAGTCACACACCACATACATTCTCTCTCCCCAGTGGATCATTGTAGGTGCACCCATAGAAATAACACAGACAGTGACTTTCTAAGGTAAGCTCCCCTCACTACATTTCAAATTGCTAAGCTAAAATTGATGATGTGAAACCTCATCCATTGACTATTCAGTTGTCCAGGGTCAATAGCTGCAAAATGTGGTGTTGAAATAAGACTTTTACAGGCCTTTATTGTGGAATATGTTAATGCTCCTTCAGAGTCAGCCAGCCAGTAAAACCTCATACTTTGTGGAAAGTAAATACATACTCTTTTATTTTATGGTATCTCCTGTGTGTCAAGTCATTTAAACTTGATGTGGTATTTGTGGCATTCAGACTGGTATGAGCAGCAGTTGTTTGAAAGGGTATCTGGCACCACTGAGGGACTGTCATACTTTCATAGGCATGATACACAGCACTAGGCCACCAAACAGCACTGCTTCCAACTACTTCCACCAGGAAATGTGGATATAAACCTGTTTTATGGCTCCTATAGTTATATACCACCTGATCATTTATGCAGTAATATCCATGTGAGGTTACATGCATACACAAGCACACTGCTATTGGTAGAGTTCTATACTATAATATGAGTGGCATTCAAATTGTCAACTATCATTAGGAAATGGTGTATGTTTGTATAATCAGTGGTATCCATTCAGGCTGTTTGTGGTATGTGAATGTACAGCATTGCATAGATCAGCAGACATTGTGGAAGATGTTTTCAAATCCAGGTAGAGGGTGCCTTTTTTATCTCATAAAACCTCTGCTAAAATCTGCATCACCCAGTATATTTACTTTTATTACAATGAATGACTGCAGGATTGTCAACAAATTGCTTGCCCCATCACTCTGCACAAATTACAGAGAATATCTAGTCTGTTGTGCATCCAGTGAGGTACAGAATAACTGCCTCTGATAAGACAGTGATGAGCAGACAACCTATGGCCTGATCCCCTGCATAGTGCTATGATGAAAAAAATGAAGCAAAGTTAGACACTGCTGACAGCTTAAAAAATCTTCTTTATTCTTAAAATCACAAGATAAGCGCTTTCGGGATGACCCTTCTTCAGATAAATAAAATGAATGAGATGGTTCACTTATATACATATAAAAGCCAATCACATTCAAAAATAGCAAGCACATTCAGTGAAAGACACGCCTATTTTTCAAAATAGGCTTAATTGGTATGTACTCATTTAAACCTGGCTTCCTGTTTGCCATTAAGCTAGCAATCCATTTTGTTTCTACAGTTTCTGTTTGAAGCAAATGCAAACTTTTCTTTGGAATATGTGAATATGTGTGCTTGCAAATTCCCAAATACACTTTAAGATTTACATCATCTGCATTCATGTTTTTAGAATTCAAAGACATGGGCAAGGCAACAGGATTGGTATCCATATACATAAATCTATTAATGAACAGAACATTGAAAACTGTGACTTGCAAACCTAAGAGGGAATAGCCTGTTTAATTGGGAGAATGATATATTAGAATATTTGGGTGTCAGTATAAGCAGTACATGGAAAGCATCTGTTAAACTAAACTACAGTAATTTAATAACCACCATTTGAACTAATCAAAAGATGGAATAATATGTTCTTCACAATGGAGGATAGGCTCGCTTTAATTAAAATGATAATTTTACTTAATATTTTGTTTTATTTACTGTCATTGATACTACCCCCTCCCAAAACCTTATTTAAAAAAATTATATTCCATGCTACTTAAATTTTTGTGGTTGCCCTTAAAATCTAAGATTGCATATAAATGGCACATTAGAGCTTGGAACAGTAATGGGATAGCATTCCCTAGCTTAGATCTTTATTCCAAATCAGTTATAATTAATGTACTATTACATTGGACCTCACCTACCTATATACCTGGCTGGAAAATAATACATGAGATCCATATAACTGATGTTAGAACTATAGAAATTCAATTTAAGGAACAATATGGAATAAGTAGAGTTCATTGGCTTTTACATTAATTTTGTTTATTTAATATGAAGTCTGATCATTTTTCTTATGGCATTAATCAAATATTTAATAACTTTAAAAATATAATTGACTGTAATTACAACATTAAACAATTCTTATTTCTTATATTCCCTATAGCATACTCCACTGATTGCCTAGATTCTTTCAACATCAATGCAATGCAAAAATTAATGGAAAATAACTTGATATTCTGGCATCAGTTTATTGAAAATAAGAGTATTAAACCACTAAACTCTTTTCTATGTAGTTTTGATAATAGGCAAGATGGTTGTTTATACACTCTTTAAGGCAGTTTATAGAAAACAAACTGAGAGTATCAATCGACCTAGAGACTGAATCTATACTTAGTTTGAGCCAGCTTTTTATTGGGTATCTTGAAAAGACAGATGATCAAAAATTAAGTATCTCAGCTATCTATAAGATACTAAGAGAAGACACTCTAACGTTTGACTCAGACTTTTGGAATTACTATGTAAAGATTAATGGAGAACAAATATCTGATGAATCCAAAAAACTGTTATTGAAATCTATGTATGGTACCTCTTCTTCATTATATTGGAGATTGTATACATTAACATTTATGAATAGGAGTTTTTATACTCCATATAAAATAAATCTTACATGTTGGAAATGTGATGAATTACTAGAGGCCAACTGGCTTCACATGCTAATTGAATGTATAAATGTTGTTCAATATTGGAAAGACTTCAGATATTTTGTAAAGGCTTTATAGTCTTATAACTGTCATATTTCTAACTCACTAATCCTATTCAATGTTCCTATACCGAATGTAATACCTAAATCTCACATTCAGTTACTCTGGTCAATTCTTGCAATTTCAAGAAAAGTTATTACTTTGAACTGGAAAAGTAAACAAGATTTGATGTTTAAAGAATTTATTAATTTAGCAAAAGTTGTTTGTAAAAAGGAACTGCAAACCATTTGTTATAGAACTCATAACATTACTCATAAAAATACATGGCAAAAATTGGAAAACATTTTGAACAAACACTGATAACTTCTTATGGATAAAATGATTGTTTATCATGTATGAATATAAATATTGTAAATAGTTTTGTTATGGTTTTATTTTATTTGTTATTTGTGCATTTGCTTATGTTTATAATAAAAACAAAATACAAATGTTTTTGGAAAACTGTGACTTGCAATGCATTGCCTATTCAAGGTTTATGTTTCAAGTCCCTGAAAATGAATTTTGCAAGTTATTAAACCACTAATAAAAAATTTACTTATATTAGTTCTCCTGAAATGACATTTTGTAATATCACACTTTTGTCGAAGAAAATTGGTCAGAAAATACAATTTATAGAACATATACAAACTCATAGTATTGTCTTCATACATGTAAAGATTTTTTTTTTTACCTTGATAATCTTTTAAGGCCAGAAGAGTAGATTTCTGGAAAATGTGAAACAAATTTTCAAGAAAACTCCTTAAGTTAGCTTGTGTTTATACATAGTTTTCCAGATGTGAAGTTAAGAGAAGAGTATTGATAATAACAGGTAGATTTTATTGTTTGAGTTTGATGATAAATTAGCTAACATTTTCCATTCAGTCATTGAGTTTTTTCCTAAAAAAGAACATAAATATATTGTTAGTAGTTTAGATCATATGGTAAGGAAGAAACAACTTATCACAATATTAAATGGGTCAGTGGTATGACATATAAATACATGATAGTAGGAGAAGGGTGGTCGATTGATGGGCAAAATTTTAAATCATTACAGAAACTGGCACACATCACAGCAGGGGTCATGCACACATTTTGAACAATATCCTATGTTTTTTATAAGAGAAACAAAACCTACAGGAAACATTCTTATTTTGGAGCATCTTAATGACAGTAAACATAAAAAATGGACAGACTTATAAGCCAGTTTGTACAGCAACAACATTTAGAAAATTATTTTAATATTTTCATTGTTTTAGAACTGACAAATAAACTTGAAAAGGTAGCAGCATTGCTTTAAAAATTGCATATTCCAAGGTCAAACTACTGATCACAAGATGTGTGAATACTGAAATAAGGCTCTCTTCCACAGTGGTCAAGAATTCATTACAAGGGTTTTTACTGCCTCCAGAGACATCCAGGCTAAGATAAGTGCATTTTCTTAATTTTTGCATGTGTAATTATTTATTCTATGATCACTACAGTTTGATTCCATTTTAAAGCATTTATTTATTTTTTAATATAAAAATCATTTATTCTCTGTCTGACAATTTCTTGATTCCATTTGCTTCTAATTAACTTTGCACAAGGGTGAACTAGCCAGGGACTAAGTTTATTTATATTGAATTGCACTTGAGAATTACTTTTGTATGTTTTTACATTAAAAAGTTTCGGGATAATCCATCTTGTGGCAGAAGGTGTTTACTTGGTCTGTCTCAGTTGGGGAGCTCTCCAGGGTAGCTCAAAATGTAGTCCTTTATTGGTCAGAGGGAACAGGACTTAGTTTTTAACTTTTTACTGACTGCCTTAAATTAACTGCATTTGCATGGCTGTATGCTCACTTCCACAGAGCTCAGCAATGTTTTACATACATTTCTACTGCATCCAGAACCATCCCAGGGTGAGATAAGCATGTTTTCATGACTTTTTGAGTTTGCACTTGTATTCCACGATCGCCATTATTTGATTGCATTTGGAAAGCATTTATTTATTTTTTGATATAAAAATCATCTATTGTCTGTCTTTTAGGTTTCTTGATTCTAGCTGTATCTAAATCGCCTTGCAGAAGGGCAAACTAGCCAGGGACATAGTTGTTTGGTGCTGAATTGTACTTGAGAGTTAAGTTTGCTGTGCTTTTACACTACAAATTTCCAGGATCATCCATCTTATGGCAGAAGGTGTTTTCCTGGTCTCTCTGACTTGGAATGCACTCTAGGAAGGTCAAAGATTTTATTGGTAAGGGGATACAGGAGTTAGTTGTCAGCTTTTTTTTCTGTCTGTTATGAATAAGACACATTTGAATGGTTAAGCAGTGCCATGTACAGTAGCAAATGTTTAGACAGTAAAATGTATATATAAAGCTAATATATAGGACTTTAACCTGTAACACAATATGGCACTGCATGGGGTTATGCTTAGAACAGCTAGTTAGCACATTTAACAGCAACTATTTTGCAACAAACAGCATCTAATTAAGTGACAGTTTGTCAACATTCAGGGGCCCCCACAAACCCCTAGAGCACAACCACCTATGCAAAATTATTCACAGAAACCTTGTACAAATGTGAAATGGCTACATAGATGCTGTCATACCTATCAGATTAAGCCAACAGCTCACACCAAAAGTAATCCCCACTGGTGGAATCCTTACCTCAATAGGGTATAAAACAATTTAAAAGTCATAGCCAAAATTGGAAAGATGAACTGTCACAAAGGCAAGAGCTCTTGATTCTACTAAACACAAATCTAGGAGCTCTAACCAAGTTCAACAAGGTCAATTATGAAGTCAGGATAACCTGTCAGGTTATGGACAATCCCAAGGCCTTCTTCAGTTATGTCAGGAAACTTAAAGTTAACACACAGAAGTGCGTTGAGCTGGTGGTAAATGGCACTACCTTCATTGATTCAGAGGGATACAGCAGATCTACTGGCTGATAAATTTAGCTCTATCTTTATCCCACACTCCCTTGTGTTATCCTCTGTGAAATCCCTTCTACCATATCCCCCCAAGCCATCTGCAGGGAGCAGGTCTTGGCAGCACTTGGTAAGGTCAAAAATGCTAAATCAGTGAGCCCTGATAATATACTTGGTTGCCTTCTAGTTTAAAATATGACTTCTCTGAACTTCTTGAGGCACTTTTCAACTACAGTCTCAAAGCACATTACATACAGAGTGAATGGAGGACCGTAACAGTCATCCCTTTCATAAGGGTAGACCATCAACCAACCCTGAGAATATACTTAACCTAGTAGACTTCTTCAACAAGGTTACCAAGACAATGAATGAGGGGAAGATGATGCATACTGCATACCTTGACCTGGCCACGGCATTTGATACAATACCCCACACAGGTATTGTTAACAAACTCTCCAAACTAGCCATAAATCCCTTGTTAACTCACTGGATTGCCAGCTCACAAATAGGACCCAAGAAGTCGGGATTGGTGGGACCATCTCCATGAAGAGACCAGTCACCAGCAGAGTACCTCAGGGACAAATACTATCCCTGCTCCTGTTTGGAATCTACTTCTCAGAAGTCAAGGCTAATGTTGAAGGCATCTGGCTCACTGAGTATTAGATGTCTGTAAATTGTGAGTTATCATAAATTCCTGCCACAACACCAACATCCTGCAAGAGCATCTAAACCAGACAAATGACTTGTTCCAAAGCCACAGTTTAAAACTCAATGCTAAGAAGTGTGTTATAGTGCTCTTTGGGAAATTGTCCACCCAAGTTAATTAGTACTTCAATAAAGCACCCCTAAGAGTTGACCCCATTGCTCGGGTCTTGAAACATATGTATGCAACAATCTGGCCTTTGACTGACATTTGGCCAAGGTAATAACAAAATCTTTCTGTGTCACTCAGTTTATTTGCAAGGGTATGACATTCAGATCAAAGTAAGTTATAATCCAACTCTAATCAGCCCTTATCAGACCAATCACTGAGTGCAGTGCCCCCTCCGGCATGTACTTAGCTAGACACTTGCAACAGCTGGAATGCCCACAAAGATTCCTCACCAGGAGAATCCAGGGAATGCATACTTTGTCCTGCACAGATCATCTTAAGAACCTACCTCAGTACTCAGTCTTCTATGGGTTACTGAGAGTCAATCTATGCCTGGCATTTAAGGCATCTTAAGGTTAAGCTCTGATGAACCTTTTACACATCCACAAAACAAATTGTAACAGAAACACTAGATCTAAGGATTTGAGCTTTGCTTGCAACATAAATAGAGCATGCTGGAGAGACTAATATGCGTCTGGAAGGAATCCCACGCTAAGGAATAGGCTCTCCATCCATGTGAAGCAGAGTTCATCCTCAACCATATTCAATAGAAACCATGAGCATTGGATGAGAAATTGCAAATTTATCCCTGGTTTGGCTCCCATGTCTCTGATGAATAGAGGTTGAGAGTAAGTAAAACAATCTCCAACTAACATTGCCCCCCAACATGACCCTTAGCTACTTCCTTACTTATGCACCCCTCTGAATAGACATCCAAGATACTCGGGGACAAATTAGGTTGGATTCCATGACAGGCTTATAAAGACACTGGTGGCCATTAGTATTTCAACATAAAAGGATAGCAATGGTGGATTTGTTTTACATTGTGATAGTCATTCATTTGTGGTGTTTCACATAGTTCCCTATCGTGGATTAAACTGTATAGCACTGACATATTTGCAATGAGCTATACAAATACAGGAAATCTATATATAAAACAATATAAAAACTTTGTTTAAAGAATGTCAGGTCTACTGGTCAGGATCCTGGATCGAACACAATTCATTATTAAGTAAGGAAGACTTGTTAGCCGTATGTATTTTAGAGGAACATGATTCAAGTAGACAGCCTAATTCTACACTGCATGCTTCTCAGCAAACCAAAATAATATAGAAATGTCATGGAGTTAAAGAAGACAGACCTTAGTATTCATAAATACAGTGCGACGGAGTATAAACAAATCTTACACACTGTGTTCAGTATGGCATCTTTAAGTGCCATAATTTATAGATCTCAGTCCTCGATGGTGACATACAGAATTCTTTTCCATTTCTGAAGCATGCATAGGACTGCACCGTGCTCTATGTACATGGTGTTGCAGGTTGGTGGAAGCATGACAATGTTATACAGCACAACCAAGATCAGCAGCTCAGTATGATATTATGTATCATGAAAAGGCATATTGTTATCTTTCTCGGCTTCTTTTCCTAGTTGTACTGCCCTCTACCATCATGCCGGGGAGTGATTCACATGAATGTTTTACTCATTTGTCATGATGATGTTGATGGCACAAAGGTTAAATAATATTATTATATAAGAGGATCTGGCGCGCCTTCTGTGTGGAGTCTGCATGTCCTCCCTGCGGTGGAGTGGCGATTGAAAGGCATGCATGAATGGGCGTGCCTTCGTTGAAAGTTGGGCATTGGGCTGGCAACTCGGCCCCACAAAAATCTAGTGCCAATCATTAGTGGACCGTAGTTCCGCTGTGACAACCCCAACCAGGAAAAAGCTGGAAGAAGAAGAAGAAAGGAGGATCAAGTGATGTGTAAACTATTATTTGCAGGAGTTTGGCAGCAACAGTCTGTGTTGGACTTTATGCATGGTTGTGGTAGCAGGTTTGCTTGCACCACATAGAACTCCTTAATTAGCAGGGGTTTTCCTACCATGCAACAGCCTTAGCTTTATTCTTTTAATTTATTTTGTATTATTTAGTACTGAATGTGCTGCTTGTAACATACTGTCCAGCATATCTGCATGGAAGGGGTATCATTGCACTTGCAAACAGTAAACCATCTCTTGTAAGCAACTGAAATCCCAAAAGTTACCTCATTGGGATCACCTTGCACATAAGTGGTCAACTGCCTGTGAAACAAGTAGGATGAAAGAAAAAAAATAATATGCATGTGTGATGTGTACTGTAGACTGTGGGGTAAATCCTCATACATGGTCTTATCCTGCTGTGTGCAATGCATGTGTGATATCTGTAAGGTGTATTGTACACTGTGGGGTAAATCCTCATACATAGTCTTATACTTCTGCGTTCAAAGCTTATGTACTGCAAATGATTTTAGTATGCAGAGCACTGCATAACAGCCCTATTCCATGAAAAATATATTGTTTTATGAAGAGCACCCAAAATTAATTTCCTTTTCTTCTGATATGTTTTAAAAATAAATCATACAATATTAACTTCCAAAATATGATCTATATCGTATATACTAGCCACACCTTCAGTAGTCTTGGCTAGCAAAATTGATTTTTTTCCATAAGTTATGGAAAGACTCATATTGTAGCAATTTTATATTCTGCTGATAAACTAATTTTATAATTTATGAAACAAAATAAGAAGAAAAAAAGAGAATTAGAAAAGAAAAAAGGGGTAGAGAGGAGATAGTGGAGAAAACAGGGCAGAAGGAGAATAAGAACTGAAGGGAAGCAAAACAGAAATGGGATATTTATGTTACTGGGGGAAAGAGAGAAGAAAAGTAATGTTGTTAGTTATCTTGATATTATACAATGACCCACCCCCCCCCATTAATATTCAAAAATGTGCATGCAGATTGGTCAGCGTGCACATTGTAAATCAGAGTTATAATAATGGAAAAAGGTCCGGTCACCCGGACTTTTTCCATTAGTATAACTCTGTTTTTTTTTTTTTACAGCAACGGAGAACGCAAGATCTCCATTGCTTCACACTGTCTCGCTATGTTAAATGAGTTTAACATAGCGAGACAGCTTTAAAAAAGCAACAGAGATTCTCCGTTGCTTTTTTTAAAGCTGTCTCTCTATGTTAAACCCATTTAACATAGTGAAACAGTTTTTAAAAAGCAACGGAGATCTTGCTTTCTCCGTTGCTTTTTACAAAACTGTCTTGCTATGTTAAACTCATTTAACATAGTGAAACAGTTTTTAAAAAGCAACGGAGATCTTGCTTTCTCCGTTGCTTTTGCTTTTGCCCACAGTTCTGATGTACTGCGTAAGCATGCTCAGTACATCAAAACTGCTGCAGAATACCAGATAGCTGCGGAAGGGCAGCAAGGAGGCATTATACAATGCCATTATTTAAGAAAAGTAATTATTTTTTTTTTGTTAAATAATGCCATTGTATAATAGCAATAACCCACTTCTGGGTGTGGGTAATGCTGGATTTACCCACAGTTG